>NC_045794.1:28789091-28883218 GCF_009873245.2 Balaenoptera musculus | reverse complement strand
TAAGCAAGCTGGTCCTGGTCCTTCAAACTGAAAAGAAAGGATGGTGCCCAGAGATGTGTTTCCCAGGATGGTGCTAAGAAGGCTTTTGGGCCACAGTGTACTTCCACGGGAAAAGTAAACATGCGAGAGTCCTGAGTGCTGTGAGGAATACTGGAGCTAAAGCAGTCCATTGACTAAGGTTTCCTGGAAACTGTTGCACCCTATCTTTTTTGATGGGAAAATGTGCACCTTACCTCTAAACTAGAGGTCACATTTGGTTGGCACATTAGTTACAGAATGCTGTGGGATGAGCTCCCAGAAAGGAATCGAAAGTACCTGGTTTCTTTAGGGAAAACTCACTGTTCCTCGCATAAATATTTGTAGAGTGACGAATAGATGGGCAGTGTGTGTTAGAGACACCTTGGACGCCAAAACCATGTCGCTTTCCAAAGGGGGAAATGCGGGCTTTCCCGACATTCTCCAGTTACCAACTTGATCCCACAGGTCATTTACAGGCACTCGCTTCCTGACTACTGGAGACATTTGGGACACACTGGGCCCTTCCATGATGACACGTTTGAGGCTGGGATTTCTGCGTGTGGTGAGTAGCATTATGCATGTAATGACCTATTCAGGCCTAGGAGACTTTGGACTATCCAAATGCCTTGGAGTGTTACCGGTATTTAGGTACTTTTTTTTTTTTTTTTTGAGGTAAACTATCCCAGCAGTTTTTATCGATTAATATTCATAAACACACACAGCAGCTTCATTAGATATTTCAATTTTCCTCTTCAGTTTGAATGTGGAGTATTAGGAGAAGCTTTTGCATGTCAAGGTACAGGAGGCAGAGATCACCCTGCACTGCTACCTATATTTTCCAGCTAGAGGTAAAAATTATTTAAGTGGAAAGGATTTTCATATAGATTTTCGCTCTTCCTTTTGAATGTACACAATAAAACAAGAGTGACAGACCTGAAATTACAATCACCAATCAAACCCAAGATAGTTGTTGTCCACATTCATTGGGAAATACAGCACAGAGGACATGGTCTGTGAATTGGGGTGTCATCAAAGAGGAGGTGGTGGAGGTTCATTTCCTATATTACTCTCTTTTAAATTTAGGTTTTCTAAAGCAACATCTAAAGGCATAATATCTACACAGCCCATAGCACCAAAATCTGCCAATTCGCCCCGTTCATCCTCAGCTGAGGACGAGCTCTCTTCAGGAACTAAAGTTGATCGAAGGCGCTCTTAAATAAAGAGAGTGCGGTCTGTGCACTCACTTTCCATGGACTGGTGCACTGTTTCAGACAATTTAGGATTGTTCAACCTTGTTAGAAGAAACTGGGAATTCTGGATAGTTTGCTGACTGCTTTCTGTGTTAGTTGTGTTGTTTGTTTCTGTGGAATGTGTGATTGTAGTGGTGACACTCCTTGTGTTAGTACGCCAGGTTGCATTGCGTGCAGTGTCCAGTTGTGGCCGTGCTGCCAGGGCGTGCTGTCATTCTAGATACAGCTGTATCTGCAGTTGTTGTCACTGAGAAGCGGAAGGGCCAGAGGAATTAAGCTGTCCCCCTGCGGAACGTCTCACTCCTGATAACTGGGATCAAAGCTCAGCTAGAGGATCCATGGCTTCCCTATTGCTTGGAGAATGTGAAGTCCGAGAAGAAGAAAGTCTGCCAGTAGAACTGCTATTGGAATGAATGTTTGATCTACGTACACCAGGGCCTTCCAATCCCCAGCCAGGGTGAAACATTCTATGTATATGTCGAAAACCGCTCAATTCATCTAAATCTCTAGGGGCTCTGTGTTCAACTGTAAGACGAGCTGCAGGGTCATCCGTGACATGATTAGGACTGCCTCCAGGTAATGCTGCAAATATTGGGCACATCACTTCTGTTGATGTTTCTGCATTTTCAGAAGTAACATGTGCTTGAAGAGATGTCTCCGTATAGCCAATTTTTCCACAATAGGGACAAGTAAAAGCCTGTGGCTGCTCTACAGAGAAAGCTTAGGAACCATAGTACAAATCAACATCTACACTTGCTTGTTAACATGCAGTGCATTGGATGGTCAGTTGTATGCCTTATTCTTCTTGCACCACTCTCATAACAAAATGCACAAAAATCGTAACCGTTGCATATTAAACACTTATAGCCGTGACCTTGAAAATTTCCCTTTAAACATACATCACAGCTGACACCTTCATGTCGGGACATCCTATTTCAGAGGGTGGCGGCGCGGCCCCTCCTGAGCTCAGGCTGCAGTGTCCCCCGCGGGGTCCCGGCCCTGCACTCGCGGGAAGGCCTTCTTCCACTGGAATCCCTAGCTCAGCCGCGGGGACGGAGTGGGCAGCAGAGCGCTACCGCGCCGGTGGCAGCGAGGCAGCCGTGGAGGGGAGGAAGTGCGGGGTAGGAATGAGGCCGGGTCTGGCCGGGGCCGAGCTCCTCCAGGAGGCGGGTCCGACGACGCTGCGGTTCTGCTGGTGCCTGCCTTGTCTCCGTCACTGTCGGACCCGCCGGCTCCAGGTTGTGGCGCCGCGCTCCGTAAATCCCGCTCCTCCCTTCACCCGGCCCACCAACAGCCACTCTCCCCCGGCTCCAACCTCCGCCTTCTCCTCCTCTTCTTCCTCCTCCTCCACCTCACTCCCCCGCCTGCTCTGCAGCCCCGCCTCTCGCTGGCCGTGCCGGGTCCAGACGCCTGGTGCCCTGGGCGGGAGGGAACTGTGGGAGCAGCGTGGAGGCAGCGGGTCGGGGCACGTCATCTGCGCGCACCCACAGGCAGGCAGCGGTCGGGCGCCGGGCGCCGGAGACCACCCGAAACCGCCCTCGGCCTGGCAGCCGCCCCCTCACTACCACCTCTGTACTGTTTTTCAGGCTTGGCCTAGAGTCGACCTTCCCGCCATGCTACAGGGATGACTGGTATGAGTTCCCAGGATGTACTTTAGTCACAGGGATTGTTTCGGTGGAGTTTAGAGGTCCTCACAAATGGAGAGCCACGTTCAACACACGACTGGCTAGAACTGTGTTCCCGTGACTGGTTTAAGCTGTAGAAAGGTAGCTATGCAAGCAAGAAAGTAATTAATTGCCCTTCCCTCTGCGTAGAAAGAGTTCATCCTAAAGTCTGTTTCGCCTTATGTTGCTTGGAAGACGCACAAGGGACCCACAGGACACACGTTCTCCCTCGGAAGTGAATTCATATGCCACTGTCTTAAATCTCCGAAAAGGCATAGAGGATTTAAAACACTCGATCCACTCAAGGATCATGGAGACAGCTGCACACCAAACTTTGCTGATGGGAAACACTGGGGTTTATCTTGAGGCTATGGGTCACGTTTACTTCGCAGTATAGGTAAGGTGCGCTATAGGATGAAGTCCTGGGAAGCAGTGGAGATCTCTGGCTTCTTATGAGAAAACTCATTTTTCTTCACAGACTCATTCCTAGAAGTGCAAAAAAGATAGACAACATCATGCAGCCTTGTGGCCGCCACTATCTAGTTTTCAAACGAGGAAACCAGTGCCCTTCCTATTCTTCCCAATTACAAAATCATCCCACAACACATTTCCCTATCTTTTCTGAGTAGCTAAAATGACCCTTGGGACACACTTCGCCCTTCCATGATGCCACTTTTGGACTTGGCGTGTTCTGCGTCTGCTGCATTGCATAATCGTCTGAATGCCCCCGGTAGGCCTAGGTGACATTGGATGTTCCAAATGCGTAGCAATGCTCAGGGTAAATCTCTACTGTATTTCGGGATGGTCTTACAGTCTAATCTCTGCATCAAGATGAGAGACGTCTGGCATGAATCCCCAAAATGAATTGGAGGCCCGGTGGTTTTTTGCAGTGCAGCTCTGCTTTCCTCACTTAGGCAGACCCACATGGAAAGAGAGCCTGCCTAGAACGGTCTTCCTAAGGCTGTTTTTTTGATTGTTTTGTTTTTCAAATAGTCACATTAATTTTAATTACTTTTTTTGAAGTTTTGAATTTTTTATTTTTTTTATGCAGCAGGATTATATTAGTTATCCAAATTATACATATGAGAGTATATATGTCAATCTCAATCTCCCAATTCATCACACCACCTTCACCCTCGTGCCCCTTTCCCCCCTTTTTGTCCATAATTTTTTTCTCTACATCTGTGTCACTATTTCTCTCCTGAAAACCCATTCTTCTGTACCATTTTTCTAAGTTCCACATATATGCGTTAATATACGATAATTGTTTTTCTCTTTCTGACTTACTTCACTCTGTATGACAGTCTCTAGATGCATCCACTTGTCTACAAATGACACCATTTCGTTCTTTTTAAGGCTGAGTAATATCCCATTGTACATATGTACCCCATCTTCTTTAACTATTCGTCTGTTGATGGGCATTTAGGTTGCTTCCATGACCTGGCTATTGTAAGTAGTGATGCAAGGAATATTGGGGTGCATGTGTCTTTTTGAATTATGGTATTCTCAGGGTATATGCCCACTAGTGGTATTGCTGGGTCATATGGTAATTCTATTTTTAGTCTTTTAAGGAAGCTCCATACTGTTCTCCATAGTGGCTGTATCAATTTACATTCGAACCAACAGTGCAAGCGGGTTCCCTTTTCTCCACACCCTCTCCAGCATTTGTTGTTTGTAAATTTTCTGATGATGCCCATTGTAAGTGGTGTGAGGTGATACCTCATTGTAGTTTTGATTTGCTCTTGTCTAATAATTAGTGATGTTGAGCAGCTTTTCATGTGCTTATTGGCCATCTGTATGTCTTCTTTCCAAAAATGTGTATTTAGCTCTTCTGCCCATTTTTTGCTGGGGTTGTTTTCTTTTTTTTTACTATTGAGCTGCATGAGCTTTTTATATGTTTTGGAGATTAATCATTTTTCCTCTGATTCATTTGAAATATTTTCTCCCATTCTGAGGGTTGTCTTTTCGTCTTATTTATGGTTTCCTTTGCTGTGCAAAAGGTTTTATGTTTCATTTGGTCCCATTTGTTTATTTTTGTTTTATTTCCATTACTCTAGGCAGTGGATCAAAAAAGACCTTGCTGTGATTTATGTCAAAGAGTGTTTCTCCTATGTTTTCCTCTAAGACTTTGATATTGCCCAGTCTTACATTTAGGTCTCTAATCCATTTTGAGTTTATTTTTGGGTATGGTGTTATGGAGTATTCTAATTTCCTTCTTCTACATGTAGCTGTCCAGTTTTCCCAACACCACTTATTGAAGAGACTGTCTTTTCTCTAGTGTATATCCTTGCCTACTTTGTCATAGATTAGTTGACTACAGGTGCGTTTGTTTATCTCTGGTCTTTCTATCGTGTTCTGTTGATCTCTATTTCTGTTTTTCTGCCAGTACCATATTGCCTTGATTACTGTAGCTTTGTAGTATAGTCTGAAGTCAGGGAGTCTGATTCCTCCACCTCTGGTTTTTTCCCACAAGTCTGCTTTCTCTATTTGGGGTCTTTTGTGTCACCATAGAAATGTTAAGATTTTTTTGTTCTACTTCTGTATAAAATGTCACTGGTAATTTGATAGGGATTGCATTGAATCTTTAGATTACTGTGGGTAGTATACTCATTTTCACAATATTGATTCTTCCAATCCAAAAATATGGTATATCTCTCCATCTGTTGGTATCATCTTTAATTTCTTTCATCAGTGTCTTATAGTTTTCTGCATAGTTGCCTCCCTATGTAGGTTTCTTCCTAGGTAATTTTTTGTTGTTGTTGCAATGGTAAATGGGAGTGTTTCCTTAATTTCTCTTTCAGATTTTTCATCAGTAGTATATAGGAATGCAAGAGATTTCTATGCATTAAATTTGTATCCTTCAACTTTACCAGATTTATTGATTAGCTCTAGTAGTTTTCTGGTGGCATCTTTAGGATTCTCTATGTATAGTATCATGTCGTCTGCAAACAGTGACAGTTTCGCTTCTTCTTTTCCAATTTGTACTCCATATATTTCTTTTTCTTCTCTGATGGACGTGGCTGGGACTTCGAAAATTATGTTGAATAATAGTGGTGAGAGTGCACATCCTTGTCTTGTTCCTGATCTGAGAGGAAATTCTTTCAGTTTTACACCTTTGAGAATGATGTTTGCTTTGGGTTTTTCATATACGGCGTTTATGATGTTGAGGTAGTTTTCCACTATGCCCACTCTCTGGAAAGTTATTTTCATAAATGGGTGTTGAATAGTCAAAAGCTTTTTCTACATCTACTGAGATGATCATATGATGTTTCTTCTTCAAGTTGCTAATTTGGTGTATGACATTGATTGATTTGCATATATTGAAGAATCCTTGCATCCGTGGGATAAATCCCACTTGATCATGGTGTATAATCCTATTAATGTGTTGTTGGATTCTGTTTGCCAGTATTTGGTTGAGGATTTTTGCATCTATATTCAGGAGTGATATTGGTCTGTAATTTCCTTATTTTGTAGTGTCTTTGCCTGGTTTTGGTATCAGGGTGATAGTGGCCTCATAGAATGTGTTTGGGAGTCTTCCTTCCTCTGCAAATTTTTGGAAGAGTTTGAGAAGGATTGGTGTTAGGTCTTCTCTAAATGTTTGATAGAAGTCACCTGTGAAGCCATCTGAACCTGGACTTTTGTTTGTTGGAAGTTTTTAAATCACAGTTTCAATTTCATTACTTGTGATTTCTCTGTTCATGTTTTCCGTTTCTTACTGGTTCAGTCTTGGAAGGTGATAGCTTTCTAAGAATTTGTCCATTTCTTCCAGGTTGTCCATTTTATTTGCATAGATTTCCTTGTCGTAGTCTCTTAGGGTGCTGTGTATTTCTGCGTTTTCTGTCGTAATTTCTCCTTTTTCTTTTTTATTTTTATTGATCTGAGTCCTCTCTCTCTTTTTCTTGATGAGTCTGGTTAATGATATATCAATTTTGTTTATCTTCGCAAAGAAGCAGCTTTTAGTTTTATTGATCTTTGTTATTGCTTCCTTTGTTTCTATTTCTTTTATTTCTGCTCTGATCTTTATGATTTCTTTCCTTTTACCCACTTTGGAATTTGTTCTTCTTTCTCTAGTTCTTTTAGGTGTAAGGTTAGATTGTTTATTGTGATTTTTCTTGTTTCTTGAGGTAGGCTTTTATTGCTATAAACTTCCTCTTAGAATGGCTTTTGCTGCATCCCATGGTTTTAGGATCGTCTTGTTTTCTTTGTCATGTGTCTCTAGGTATTTTTTGATTTCCTCTTTGATTTCTTCAGTGATCTCTTGGTTATTTAGTAACATAGTGTTTAGCCTCCATGTGTTTGTGTTTCTTACGTTTTTTCCCCTGTAATAGATTTGTAATCTCATAGCATTGTGGTCACAAAAGATAATTGATGTGATTTCAATTTTCCTAAATTTACTGAGGTTTAATTTGTGACCCAAGATGTAATCTATCCTAGAGAATGTTCCATGTGCACTTGAGAAGAAAGTGTAATCTGCTGTTTTGGGATGGAGTGTCCTGTAAATATCAATTAAATCTATCTGGTCTATTGTGTCATTTAATGCTCGAGTTTCCTTATTAATTTTCTGTATGGATGATCTGTCCATTGGTGTAAGTGAAGTGTTAAACTCCCCCACTATTATGTGTTAGTGTTGATTTCCTCTTTTATATATGTTAGCAGTTGCCTTATGTATTGAAGTGGTCCTATGTTGGGTGCATATATATTTATGACTGTTATATATATATATATGTGGGTTTCCTGACATTCTGCAATTACAAACTTGACCTCACAGCACATTTACCATCACTCTCTGCCTGACTACTGGAGCCTTTTGTGACCCACTGTGACCTTTTATGTTTACACTTTGGACGCTGAGAGTCCTGCATACAGTGAATAGCATTACCCATGTAATGATCCATGCAAGCCTAGTTGTCTTTTTATCTTCCAAATGCTTTGCAGTGTTACCGGTATTTTGGTATGTTTATCTGGCTTCACCCAAGTTCTACCTTAGCGTTATGGAAGAGAGATGACAGGTATGAGTTTCCAGGATGTACTTTATTCATGGGGATTGGTTCATTTCAGTTCAGTGGCCCTCAAAAAGGGAGAGCAATGTTGAACTTAAGAATGGGTCTAACTGTGTCCCCAGGTCTGTTTTAAAGCTGTGGAAAACGAGCTATGTAAGCAAGAATGCAATTAATTTCTCTTCCCACTTCATAGAAATAGTTGATCTCAACAGTCTGTCTCGTGTTATTTTTCTTGCAAGATATCTAAGGAACTGACAGGACAAAACTTTCTCCCAAAGACGTGAATTCATATATGACGGTTTTAAGCCTGGAAAAAGGCATTGAGGATTTCAAGCAGTCAATCAACTCAGGGATCATGAAGACTGCTGCACACCAAACGTTGCTTATGGGCAACACGGGGGCTTACATTCAGACTAGGGGTTAAGTTTACTTTGCACTTTAGCTAAGGCGGGCAGTGGCATAAGCTCTGAGCAAGCAGTGAAGACCTCCCTGTTACTTATGAGAAAATGCACTTTTATTCTCAGAGGCATTCCTAGAAGTGAATAAAAGATGGTCAACGTCAGAGAGCCTTGAAGTCGCCACTATCTATCTTTATAAAGGGAAAAATACTGACTTTCCTAGTCTTCCCAATTACAAAGTGGATCACACAGCACATTTACCTATCTTTTCTGACTAGCTGAAAGAGACCCTTGGAACACATTTTGCACTTCCATGATGAAATTTTACGACACAGAGTGTTCTGCATGTGTTGAATTGCATAATCTTCTGAATGCCCTCGGTAGGCCTAAGGGAATTTGATGTTCCATATGACTAGCAATGCTCCAGATAAATGTCTACTTTATTTCTGGTGGGACCTAAATTCTAGGTTCTGCTTCAATTTGAGAGACGTTGGACATGAGTCCCCCAAAAGAATTGGTGGCCCCGTGGTTTTTGCTGTGCAGCTCTTGTTTCCACACTTTGGCAGACCTGCATTGAAAGGAAGCCTGCCTAGAACCGTCTTCCTGAGGTTGTTTGAAAGCTGTGGAACCCTAGCCATCCAATGAGGAAGCCAGTTCTGGCCCTTCAAATTGCATAGAAACGTTTGTTCCCAGTGCTGTGTTTCCCATGATGGTGCTCAAAAGGCTTTTGTTACACATCATACTTCCATGGAAAGAAGTGCACACGTGAGAGTTATGAGCACTGTGAGGCATACCTGAGGTAAAGCATTCCATTGACTAAGGTTTTTGGGGAAGTGCTGCACCCAATGTTTAGAGATGGGAAAATATACACCTTAACTCAGGACAAGAGGTCACATTTGTTGGCACTTGGGCTACAGAATTCTTTGGGATCAACAGCCAGAAAGGAATCAAAAGCACCTGGTTTCTATCGGAAAAACTCACTGTTCCTCAAAGAACCATTTGTGGAGTGAAGAGTGGATGGATCGTGTGTTTTACAGGCAGCTTGAAAGCCCAAACCATGTCACTTTCCAAAGGGGAAATGCCGGATTCCCGACATTCTCCAATTACCGTCTTGAACGAACAGCCCATTTACTGTCACACTGTGCCTGATTACTGGAGCCTTTTGGGACACACTGGGCCCTTTCATGAAGACACTTAGGATGTCAGGAGTTTTGTATGTGGTGAATAGCATTACCCATTTAAAGACCTAATCAGGTGTAGTTGACTTTGAATCGTCCAAATGATCGCAATGTTAGTGGTATTTCGGTACATTTTTTTAGGCTGGGCCAAAAGTCTACCTACCTGTTGTGGTAGCGAGATGACAGGTATGAGTTCCCAGGAGGTACGCTAGTCACAGGGAATGTTTCACTTCAGCTTAGTGGCCCTCAAAAAAGGAGAACCACGTTGTACATAAGACTGGCTAGTGCTGTGTCACCGGGGTTGTTTAAGATGTAGAAACGTAGCTATGCCAGTAAGAAAGAAATTCATTACCTTTCCCTCTGCATAGAAATAGTTGATCCCAAAAGTCTGTTTCATGTTATGTTGCTTGGAAGACACACAAAGGACTCACAGGACACACGTTCTCCCTCAAAATTGAATTCATACCCAACTGTCATAAGCCTATGAAATGGCATAGAAGAGTTAAAGCACTCGATCAAATCAGGGTTCATGGAGGTGGCTGCGTATCAAACTGTGCAGATGGGAAACACTGGGGCTTACCTTGAGGCTAGGGGTCACGTTTACTTTGCACTTTAGGTAGGGTGGGCCGTGGGATAGGCTACCAGCTAGCAGTGGAGACCTCCAGGCTTCTTACGAGAAAACTCAACATTTTTCACCTAGGCATTCCTAGAAGTGAATAAAAGATGGGTAACATCAGTGTTTTTCAGGCAGCCTTGAGTCCTCCACTATCTAGCTTTCAAATTGGGATAATACCACTTTTCCGAGTCTTCCCAATTACAAAGTGAGTCACACAGCACATTTACTTATCCTTTCTGACTAGCTAAAAGATACCCTTGCAACACACTTCATACTTCCATGATGAAATTTTACGATGCAGGATTTTCTGAGTGTGGTGAATTGCATAATCGGCTGAATGCCCTCGGTGGGCCTAGGTGACTTTGGAGGTTCCATATGCCTACCACTACTCAAGGTAAATGTCTACCTTATTTTGGGTGGAACCTAAAATCTAGTTTCTGCTTCAATTAGAGAGACGTCAGGCATGAGCCCCCAAAAAGAATTGGAAGCCCAGTGGTTTTCTGCAGTGCAGCTCAGGTTTCCTCATTTTGGCAGACCCGCATTGAAAGAAAGCCTGTCTAGAACCGTCTTCCTGAGGTTGTTTGAGAGCTGGGGAACGCTAGCCATCCAGTGAAAAATGCCAGTCCTGGCCCTTCAAACTGCATAGAAAGTCTTGTTCGTAGAGCTGTGTTTCCCATGATGGTGCTCAGAAGGGTTTTGTTACACAGTGTACTTCCACGGAAAGAAATGCACACGTGAGAGGCCTGAGCGCTGTGAGGCATACTAGAGCTAGAGAATTCCTTTGACTAAAGCTTCCTGGAAACTGCTGCACTCTATCTTTAGTGATGGGGAAATGTGCACCTTACCTGGAGACTAGAGGTCACATTTAGTTGTCACTTTAGCTACTGAAGACTGTGTAATGAGCACCAAGTAATGAATCGAAAACACCTGGTTTCTATAGGGAACACTCATTGTTCATCACAGAAGTTTTTGTGGAGTGAAGAGTCGATGGGCAGTGTGTTTTACTGGCAGCTTAGGAGCCAAGACCATGTCGCTTTCCAAATGGGGAAATGCGGGATTCCCGACATACTCCAATTACCTACTTGACCCCACCGCACATTGATCTTCATCTCTACCTGACTACTGGAGCCTTTTGAGACACACTGGGCCCTTCCATGATGACACTTTGGACACTGGGAGTATTTTAGACAGTGAATAGCATTACCCATTTAATGACCTAGTCAGGCCTAGGTGACTTTGGATCCTCCAAATGCCTCTCAGTTACCAGTATTTCGGTAAATATTTTCAGGCTTGGCCAAAAGTATACCTTTGTGTCATGGTAGAGAGACAACAGGTTTAACTTCCCAGGATGTACTTTAGTCACAGGGATTGTTTCAGAGAATCTCAGAGGCCCTCACAAAGGGAGAACCACATTGACTATAAGACTGGCTAGAAATATGTCCCCCAGGCGGTTTTAAAGCTGTAGAAAGAGAGATATGCAGTAAGAAAGCACTTCATTGCCCTACCCTGTGCCTAGAAAGACTTGATGCCAACAGTCTGTTTCACGTTATGTTGCTTGGAAGACACTCAAGAGAATCACAGGACACACGTTCTCCCTTGGAAATGTCTTAAGCGAAGGAAAAGAAATCTAGGATTTAAGCACTCGATCGACTCAGGGTTCATGGAGATGACTGCACACTAAAATTTGCTGATGGGAAACACTAGGGCTTACCTGGATGCTAGGCTTCTCTTTTAATTCTCATATTAGGCAGGATGGGGCCGTGGGATGAGCTCCTAGCAAGCAGTAGAGACCTTCGGCTCCGTACGTGAAAACTCAGTTTGCTTCACTGATGCATTCCAAGAACTGAATAAATGACGGGCAACATCAATGTTTTTTAGGCAGCCTAGAGACCTCGTCTTACTAGCTTTCAAATGGGGAAAATGCTGCCTTTCCGAGTCTTCCCAGTTACAGAGAGGGTCACACAGCACATTTACCTATCTTTTCTGACTAGCTAAAAGATACCCTAAGAACATACCTTGCTCTTCCATGCTGAAACTTTACCACGCAGCACGTTCTGCATGTGGTGAATTGCATAATCGGCTGAATGCCCTCAGTAGGCCTAGGTGACTTTGGATGTTCCACAGGCCTAGCAATGCTCAGGGTAAATGTGTTCTTTATTTCGAGTGGGACCTAGAGTCTAGTTTCTGCTTCAATTAGAGAGATGTCGGGCATGACCGACATCTTTCTCCAAAAGAATTGGAGGCCCGGTGGTTTTCTGCAGTGCTGTTCAAGTTTCCTTACTTTGGAAGACCTGCAATTGAAAGACATCCTGTCTAGAACCGTCTTCCTGAGGTTGTTTGAAAGCTGGGGAATGCTAGCCATCCAAAGAAAAATGCTGGTCCTGGCCCTTCAAACTGGATAGAAAAGTTTGTTCACAGAGCTGTGTTTCCCATGATGGTGCTGAGAAGGATTTTGGTATACAGTGTACTTCCATGGAAAGAAATGCACACGTGAAGGTCCTGGGCACTGTGAGGCATACTAGAGCTAAAGCATTCCATTGACTAAGGCTTCCGAGAAACTGCTGCACCCTATCTTTAGTTATGGGAAAATGTGCACCTTACCTCGAGACCAGAGGTCACATTTAGTTGGCATTTGAGCTACAGAATGCTGTGGGATGAACACCCAGAAAGGAATTGAAATCCCCTGGTTTCTATCAGGAAAAGTCACTGTTCATCACAAAACCATTTGTGGGGTGAGGAGTAGATGGGCAGCATGTTTTACAGCCCTCTTGGGAGCCAAGACCATATTGCTTTCCAAAGAGGGAAATGTAGAATTCCCGACATTCTCCAATTATCCACTTGACCTCACTGTGCTTTTATCTTCACTCTCTACCTGATTAATGGAGCCTTTTGAGACACACTGGGCCCTGCCATGATGACAGTTTGGACACAGGGATTATTTCATGCGATGAATATCATTCCACATTTAATGACCTAGTCAGGCCTAAATGACTTTGGATCGTCCAAATGACTCACAAAGTTACTGGTATTTCAGCACATTTTTTCAGGCTTGGCCGAAAGTCTACCTTCCTGTCATAGTAGAGAGACAACAGGTCTAACTTCCCAGGATGTACTTTAGTCACAGTGATTGTTTCTGTGCAGCTCAGAGGCCCTCACAAAGGGAGAGCTACATTGAACATAAGACTGGCTAGAACTTTGTCCTGGGGCTGTTTTAAAGCTCTAGAAAGAGAGTTATGCAAGTCAGAAAGCACTTCCTTGCCCTTCCGTCTGCATAGAAATAGTTGATCCCAACAGTCTGTTTCACATTATGTTGCTTGGAAGACACACAGGGGAATCACTGTACACACGTTCTCCCTTGGAAGTGAATTCATACGTGACTTTCTTAAGCCAAGGAAAAGAAATCGAGGAGTTAAGCACTCGATCGTCTCAGGTTTCATGGAGAGGGCTGCACACCAAACTTTACTGATGGTAAACATTGGGGTTTACCTTAATGCTAGGGGTCACATATACTTCTCACATTAGTTAGGGAGGGCAGTGGGATAAGATCTTAGCAAGCAGTAGAGACCTTCTGGCTTCATAAGAGAAAACTCACCATTCGTCAACTAAGCATTCCTAGAAGTGAATAAACGTCGGGCAACTTAAATGATTTTCAGGCAGCCTTGAGGCCTCCACTATCTAGCTTTGAAATTGGGATAATACCACCTATCCGAGTCCTCCCAAATACAAAGTGGATCACACAGCACATTTCCTATCTTTTCTGACTAGCTAAAAGAGACCCTTGGAACACAATTCACACTTCTATGATGAAATTTTACAATACAGCATGTTCTGTGTGTGGTGAATTGCATAATCACCTGAATGCTCTCAGTAGGCCTAGGTGACTATGGAAGTTCCATATGCCTAGCAATGCTCAGGTTGAAAATCATCTTTATTTCAGGCAGGACTTAAAGTCTAGCTTCTGGCTGCCTGCTGCGTCCCTCTGACCCGGCTCAGCCGCTGCCTTCGGTAGATATTTATGCCCATTATATAAGCCATGTGGACAAAAGGCTCTTGGTGCTCCAGCCAGGCATCAGAGCCGTGCCTCTGAGGTGGGAGAGCCAACTTCAGGACACTGGTCCACAAGAGACCTCCCAGCTCCACATAATACCAAATGGCAAAAATCTCTCAGAGATCTCCATCTCAACATCAAGACCCAGCTTCACTCAACGACCAGTGAGCTACAGTGCTGGACACCCTATGCCAAACAACTAGCAAGACAAGAACACAGCCCCATCCATTAGCAGAGAGGCTGCCTAAAATCATAATAAGGCCACAGACACCCCAAAATACACCACCAGACGTGGACGTACCCACCAGAAAGACAAGATCCAGCCTCATCCACCAGAGCTCAGGCACTAGCTCCCTCCACCAGGAAGCCTACACAACCCACTGAACCAACCTTAGCCACTGGGGACAGATACCAAAAACAACGGGAACTACAAACCTGCAGCCTGTGAAAAAGAGACCCCAAACACAGCAAGATAAGCAAAATGAGACGACAGAAAAACACACAGCAGATGAAGGAGCAGGGTCAAAACACACCAGACTTAACAAATGAAGAGGAAATAGGTAGTCTACTTGAAAAAGAATTCAGAATAATGATAGTAAGGATGATCCAAAATCTTGGAAATAGAATAGACAAAATGCAAGAAACATTTAACAAGGATGTAGAAGAACTAAAGAGGAACCAAGCAATGATGAAAAACACAATAAATGAAATTAAAAATACTCTAGATGGGATCAATAGCAGAATAACTGAGGCAGAAGAAAGGATAAGTGACCTGGAAGATAAAATGGTGGAAATAACTACTACAGAGCAGGACAAAGAAAAAAGAATGAAAAGAACTGAGGACAGTCTCAGAGACCTCTGGGACAACATTAAACACACCAACATTCGAATTATAGGGGTCCCAGAAGAAGAAGAGAAAAAGAAAGGGACTGAGAAAATATTTGAAGAGATTATAGTTGAAAACTTCCCTAATATGGGAAAGGAAATAGTTAATCAAGTCCTGGAAGCACAGAGAGTCCCATATAGGATAAACCCAAGGAGAAACACGCCAAGACACATATTAATCAAACTGTCAAAAATTAAATATAAGGAAAACATATTAAAGGCAGCAAGGGAAAAACAACAAATAACACACAAGGGAATCCCCATAAGGTTAACATCTGATCTTTCAGCAGAAACTCTACAAGCCAGAAGGGAGTGGCAGAATATACTTAAAGTGATGAAGGAGAAAAACCTACAACCAAGATTACTCTACCCAGCAAGGATCTCATTCAGATTCGATGGAGAAATTAAAACCTTTACAGACAAGCAAAAGCTGAGAGAGTTCAGCACCACCAAACCAGCTTTACAACAAATGCTAAAGGAACTTCTCTAGGCAAGAAACACAAGAGAAGGAAAACACCTACAATAACAAACCCAAAACATTTAAGAAAATGGGAATAGGAACATACATATCGATAATTACCTTGAATGTAAATGGATTAAATGCTCCCACCAAAAGACACAGGCTGGCTGAATGGATACAAAAACAAGACCCATATATATACTGTCTACAAGAGACCCACTTCAAACCTAGAGACACATACAGACTGAAAGTGAGGGGATGGAAAAAGATATTCCATGCAAATGGAAATCAAAAGAAAGCTGGAGTAGCAATTCTCATATCAGACAAAATAGACTTTAAAATAAAGACTATTACAAGAGACAAAGAAGGACACTATATAATGATCAAGGGATCGATCCAAGAGGAAGGTATAACAATTGTAAATATTTATGCACCCAACATAGGAGCACCTCAATACATAAGGCAAATACTAACAGCCATAAAAGGGGAAATCGACAGCAACACAATCATAGTAGGGGACTTTAACACCCCACTTTCACCAATGGACAGATCACCCAAACTGAAAATAAATAAGGAAACACAAGCTTTAAATGATACATTAAACAATATGGACTTAATTGATATTTATAGGACATTCCACCCAAAAACAACAGAATACACATTTTTCTCAAGTGCTCATGGAACATTCTCCAGGATAGATCATATCTTGGGTCACAAATCAAGCCTTGGTAAATTTAAGAAAATTGAAATCGTATCAAGTATCTTTTCCGACCACAACGCTATGAGACTAGATATCAATTACAGGAAAAGATCTGTAAAAAATACAAACACATGGAGGCTACACAATACATTACTTAATAACGAAGTGATTACTGAAGAAATCAAAGGGGAAATCAAAAAATACCTAGAAACAAATGACAATGGAGATACGACGACCCAAAACCTATGGGACGCAGCAAAAGCAGTGCTAAGAGGGAAGTTTATAGCAATACAAGCCTACCTGAAGAAACAGGAAACATCTCGAATAAACAACCTAACCTTGCACCTAAAGCAATTAGAGAAAGAAGAACAAAAAAACCCCAAAGCCAGCAGAAGGAAAGAAATTATAAAGATCAGGTCAGAAATAAATGAAAAAGAAATGAAGGAAACAATAGCAAAAATCAATGAAACTAAAAACTGGTTCTTTGAGAAGATAAACAAAATTGATAAACCATTAGCCAGACTCATCAAGAGAAAAAGGGAGAAGACTCAGATCAATAGAATTAGAAATGAAAAAGGAGAAGTAACCACTGACACTGCAGAAATACAAAAGATCATGAGAGATTACTACAAGCAACTCTATGCCAATAAAATGGACAACCTGGAAGAAATGCACAGATTCTTAGAAATGCACAAACTGCCGAGACTGAACCAGGAAGAAATAGAAAATATGAACAGACCAATCACAAGCACTGAAATTGAAACTGTGATTAAAAACCTTCCAACAAACAAAAGCCCAGGATCAGATGGCTTCACAGGTGAATTCTATCAAACATTTAGAGAAGAGCTAACACCTGTCATTCTCAAACTCTTCCAAAATATTGCAGAGGGAGGAACACTCCCAAACTCATTCTACGAGGCCAAAATCACTCTGATACCAAAACCAGACAAAGATGTCACAAAGAAAGAAAACTACAGGCCAATATCACTGATGAACATAGATGCAAAAATCCTCAACAAAATACTAGCAAACAGAATCCAACAGCACATTAAAAGGATCATACACCATGATCAAGTGGGGTTTATCCCAGGAATGCAAGGATTCTTCAACATACGCAAATCAATCAATGTGATACACCATATTAACAAATTGAAGGAGAAAAACCATATGATCATCTCAATAGATGCAGAGAAAGCTTTCGACAAAATTCAACACCCATTTATGATAAAAGCCCTGCAGAAAGTAGGCATAGAGGGAACTTTCCTCAACATAATAAAGGCCATATATGACAAACCCACAGCCAACATTCTCCTCAATGGTGAAAAACTGAAACCATTTCCACTAAGATCAGGAACAAGACAAGGTTGCCCACTCTCACCACTATTATTCAACATAGTTTTGGAAGTGTTAGCCACAGCAATCAGAGAAGACAAAGAAATAAAAGGAATCCAAATCGGAAAAGAAGAAGTAAAGCTGTCACTATTTGCAGATGACATGATACTATACATAGAGAATCCTAAAGATGCTACCAGAAAACTCCTAGAGCTAATCAATGAATTTGGTAAAGTAGCAGGATACAAAATTAATGCACAGAAATCTCTTGCATTTCTATACACTAATGATGAAAAATCTGAAAGTGAAATTAAGAAAACACTCCCATTTACCATTGCAACAAAAAGAATAAAATATCTAGGAATAAACCTACCTAAGGAGACAAAAGACCTGTATGCAGAAAATTATAAGACACTGATGAAAGAAATTAAAGATGATACCAACAGATGGAGAGATATACCATGTTCTTGGATTGGAAGAATCAACATTGTGAAAATGACTATACTACCCAAAGCAATCTACAGATTCAATGCAATCCCTATCAAATTGCCAATGGCATTTTTTACGGAGCTAGAACAAATCATCTTAAAATTTGTATGGAGACACAAAAGACCCCGAAGAGCCAAAGCAATCTTGAGAACGAAAAATGGAGCTGGGGGAATCAGGCTCCCTGGCTTCAGACTATATTACAAAGCTACAGTAATCAAGACAGTTTGGTACTGGCACAAAAATAGAAATATAGATCAATGGAACAGGATAGAAAGCCCAGAGATAAACCCACACACATATGGTCACCTTATCTTTGATAAAGGAGGCAAGCATATACAGTGGAGAAAAGACAGCCTCTTCAATAAGTGGTGCTGGGAAAATTGGACAGGAACATGTAAAAGAATGAAATTAGAACACTCCCTGACACCATGCACAAAAATAAACTCAAAATGGATTAAAGACCTAAGTGTAAGGGCAGACACTATCAAACTCTTAGAGGAAAACATAGGCAGAACACTCTATGACATACATCACAGCAAGATTCTTTTTGACCCAGCTCCCAGAGAAATGGAAATAAGAACACAAATAAACAAATGGGACCTAATGAAACTTAAAAGCTTTTGCACAGCAAAGGAAACCATAAACAAGACCAAAAGACAACCATCAGAATGGGAGAAAATATTTGCAAATGAAGCAACTGACAAAGGATTAATCTCCAAGATTTACAAGCAGCTCATGCAGCTCAATAACAAAAAAACGAACAACCCAATCCAAAAATGGGCAGAAGACCTAAATAGACATTTCTCCAAAGAAGATATACAGATGGCCTACAGACATATGAAAGCATGGTCAACATCATTAATCATTAGAGAAATGCAAATAAAAACTACAATGAGATATCATCTCACACCGGTCAGAATGGCCATCATCAAAAAATCTGCAAACAATAAATGCTGGAGAGGGTGTGGAGGAAAGGGAACACTCTTGCACTGTTGGTGGGAATGTAAATTGATACAGCCACTATGGAGAACAGTATGGAGGTTCCTTAAAAAACTACAAATAGGACTACCATACGACCCAGCAATCCCAATACTGGGCATATACCCTGAGAAAACCATAGGTCAAAAAGAGTCATGTACCAAAATGTTCATTGCAGCTCTATTTACAATAGCCAGGACCTGGAAGCAACCTAAATGTCCATTGACAGATGAATGGATAAAGAAGATGTGGCACATATATACAATGGAATATTACTCAGCCATAAAAAGAAATGAAATGGAGGTAATTCATTGTAATGAAATGGAGGTAATTCATTGTAATTCAATTGTAATGAGGTGGATGGAGTTAGAGTCTGTCATACAGAGTGAAGTAAGTCAGAAAGAGAAAAACAAATACAGTATGCTAACACATATATACGGAATCTAAGGGAAAAAAAAAAAGGCCATGAAGAACCTAGTGGCAAGATGGGAATAAAGACACAGACCTACTAGAGAATGGACTTGAGGATATGGGGAAGGGGTGGGGTGAGATGTGACAGGGTAAGAGAGTGTCATGGACATATATACACTACCAAATGTAAAATAGATAACTAGTGGGAAGCAGCCACATAGCACAGGGAGATCAGCTCGGTGCTTTGTGACCACCTAGAGGGGTGGGATGGGGAGGGTGGGAGGGAGGGAGATGCAAGAGGGAAGAGAAATGGGAACATATTGTATATGTATAACTGATTCACTTTGTTATAAAGAAGAAGCTAACACACCATTGTAAGGCAATTATACTTCAATAAAGATGTTTAAAAAAAAATTTGAGGATAATAAAAGTCTGACAAAATGAAAAAAAAAGTGCTATAATAAAAATAAAAAAAAATAAAAAATAAAAAAATAAAAAATAAAGTCTAGCTTCTGCTTCAATTAGAGTGATGTTGGGCATGAGTCACAAAAATGAATTGGAGACCTGGTGGTTTTCTGCAGAGCAGCTTAGATGTCCTCACATTGGCAGACCTGTATTGAAATAAAGCCTGCATAGAACCGCCTTCCTGAGTTTTTTTTGAAGGCTGTGGAATGCTAGCCATCCAATGAAGAAAGCCGGTCCTGGCCCATCTACCTGCATAGAAAAGTTCGTTTACAGTGCTGTGTTTCCCATGATGGTGCTCAGAAGGCTATTGGTACAGTGAACTTTCACGGAAAGAAGTGCACATGTGAGAGTCTTGAGCACTGTGAGACATACAAGATCTAAATATTCCATTGACTAAGGCTTCTGGGAAACCGCTGCACCCTATCTTTAGTGATGGGAAAATATGCACCTTAACTGGAGACTAGCGGTCACATTTAGTTGGCACTTGACTATAGAATTCTGTGGGAAGAACATCCAGAAAGGAATCGAAAGCACCTGGTTTCTTTTGGGAGAACTCACTGTTCCTCACAGAGCCATTTGTGGAGTGAATAGTAGATGGGCAGTGTGTTTTACAGGCAGCTGGGAAGCCAAAACCATGTCGCTTTCCAAATAGGGAAAAGCGGGATTCCCGACATTCTCCAATTACCAACTGGAACCCACAGCGCATTTACCATCACACACTGCCTGACTACTGGAGCCTTTGGGGACACACTGGACCCTTTCATGAAAACACTTAGGACGCCAGACGTTCTGCATGTGGTGAATAGCATTACCCATTTAATGACCTAGTCAGGCCTAGTTGACTTTGTATCGACCAAATTATTCCCAGTGTTACCCGTATTTCTGTACATTTTTTCAGGCTGGGTCAAAAGACTACCTTCCCTTCATGGTAGAGAGGTGACCGGTATGAGTTCCCAGGATGTTCGTTAGTCACAGGGACTGTTTCAGTTCAGCTTAGAGACTCTCACAAAGGCAGCGCAAGTTGAACATAAAACTGGCTAGTACTGTGTCCCCAGGGTTGTTTTAAGATGGAGAAAGGTAGATATGCAAGCAAGTAAGAACTTCATTGCCCATCTCTCTGCATAGAAGAAGTTGATCCCAAAAGTGTGTTACACGATATGTTGATTGGAGGACACACAAGGGACTCATAGGACACATGTTCTACCTCAGAAGTGAATTCATACCCAAGTGTCTTAAGCCAACGAAAAGGCACAGAGGAGCTAAAGCACTCGATTGACTCAAGGTTCATAGAGATTGCTGTACACCAAACTTTGCATATGGGAAACACTGGGGCTTACCTTGAGGCTAGGGGTCACCTTTACTTCTCATATTACCTAGGGCGGGCCATGGGATGAGCTCTTAGCAGCAGTGGACACCTCCCGGTTTCTTACAAGAAAACTCACTTTCTTCACCTAGGCATTCTGAGAAGTGAATAAAAGATGGGAAACTTCAGTGTTTTTCAGTCAGCCTTGGGGACTCCTATATCTAGCTTTCAAATTGGGATAATACCACCTTTCCGAGTCTTCCCAAATACCACGTGGATCACACAGCACTTTTGCTATATTTTCTGACTAGCTAAAAGGGACCCTGGGAACACACTACGCACTTCCATGATGAAATTTTATGATGCAGCATGTTCTGCGTGTGGTGAGTTGCATAATTGGCTGAATGCCCTCAGTAGACCTAGGTGACTATGGATGTTCCATATGCCTAGCAATGAAACTCTACTTATTTCAGGTGGGACCTAAAATCTAGTTTCTGCTTCAGTTAGAGAGATGTCGTGCATAAGTACCCAAAATGAATTGGAGACGTGATGGTTTTCTACAATGCAGCTCAGGTGTCCTCTCTTTGTCAGACCTGCATTGAAATAAAGCCTGCCTAGAGCCATCTTCCTGAGATTGTTTGAAAGCTGTGGAACACTAGCCATCTAATGAAGAAAGCCAGTCCTGGCTCTTTAAACTGCATAGAGAAATTTGTTCCCAGAGCTGTGTGTTCCATGATGGTGCTCAGAAGGCTTTTGGAACACAGTGTACTTCCAGGGAAAGAAGTGCACATGCGAGATTCCTTAGTGCTGTGAGGCATAAAAGAGCTAAGGCATTCCATTGACTAAGGCTTCTGGGAAAATATGCACCTTACCTGGAGAGTAGAGGTCACATTTAGTTGGCACTTGAGCTACAAAATTCTGTGGGATGAACATCCAGAAAAGAATGGATAGCACCTGGTTTCTATCGGGAAAACTCACTGTTCCTCACAGAGCCATTTGTGGAGTGAATAGTAGATGGACAGTGTGTTTTATAGGCAGCTTGGAAGCCAAGACCATGTCGCTTTCCAAAAGGAGAAATGCTGGATTCCTGACATTCTCCAATAACCAACTTGATCACAACGCGCATTTACATTCACTCTCTACCTGACTACTGCAGCCTTTTGAGACACATTCCATGATGACAACTTGGATGCCGGGAGTATTTCATGCGGTGAATAGCATTACCCATTTAATGACCTATTCAGGCTTAGGTGACTTTCGTTCGTCCAAATGACTCGCAGTGTTACCGGTATTTTGGTACAGTTTTTCAGGCTTGGCCAAAAGAATACCTTCATGTCATGGTAGAGAGAAAACAGGTATACTTCCCAAGATGTTCTTCAGTCACAGGGATTGTTTCAGTGTAGCTCAGAGGCCCTCACAAAGGGAGAGCCACGTTGAACATAAGACTGGCTAGAACTTTGTCACGGGGCTGTTTTAAGCTGTAGAAAGACAGCTATGTAAGAACGCACTTCATTAGCCTTCCCGCTGCATAGAAAGAGTTGATCCCAACAGTCTATTTCACGATGCTTCTTGTAAGACACAGAAGGGAATCACAGGACACACGTTCTCCCTGGGAATTGTATTCATACTCGAATGTCTTAAGCCAAGGAAAAGAAATAGAGGAGTTAAGCACTCGATTGTCTCAGGGTTCATGAAGAGGGCTGCACACCAAACTATTCTGATGAGAAACACTGGTGCTTATCTTGATGCTAGGGGTCATGTTTATTTCTCACATTAGATAGGGCGGGCTGTGGGATGAGCTGCTATCAGGCACTGGAGACCTTCCAGCTTCGTACGAGAAAACTCACTTTTCTTCACAGATGCATTCCTATAAGTGAATAAAAGATGGGCAACATCAATGGTTATCGGGCAGCCTTGAGGCCTCCTTTATCTAGCTTTCAAATGGGGAAAATACCATCATTCTGAGTGTTCCCAATTACAAAGTGGGTCACACACATTTACTTATCTTTTCTGACTAGCTAAAAGAGAACCTAGGAACACACCTTGCCCTTCCACGATGAAACTTTATGACACGGCGTGTTCTGCGTGTGGTGAAATGCATAATCAGCTGAATGCCCTTGGTAGGCCTAGGTGACTTTTGATGTTCTATAGGCCTAGCAATTCTCATGGTAAATGTCTACTTTATTTTGGGTGAGACCTAAAGTTTAGTTCCTGTTTCAATTAGAGAGATGTCAGGCATGAGTCACCAAAATGAATTGGAGGCCCGGTGGCTTTCTGCAGTGCAGCTCAGCTTTCCTTACTTTGGCAGACCTGCATTGAAAGAAAGCCTGCCTAGAACCATCTTCCTGAGGTTCTTTGAAAGCTGTGGAATGTTAGCCATACAATGAAGAAAGCTGGTTGTGGCCCTTCAAACTGCATAGAAAGTGTTGTTCCCAGAGTTGTGTTTCCCATGATGATGCTCAGAACGTTTTTGGTACACAGTGTACTTCTATGGAAAGAAGTGTATACACGAGAGACCTGAGTGCTGTGAGGCATACTAGAGCTAAAGCAGTCCATTGAGTAAAACTTCCTGGAAACTGCTAAACCCTATCTTTGGTGATGGGAAAATATGCAGCCTACCTGGAGACTAGAGGTCACATTTATTTGGCACTTTAGCTACAAAATACTATGGGATGAGCACACAGAAAGGAATAGAAAACACCTGATTTCTATCAGGAAAAGTCACTGTTCCTCACAGAACCATTTGTGGAGTGAAGAGGAGATGGGCAGTGTGTTTTACAGGCAGCTTGGAAGCCAAGACCATGTCGTTTTCCAAAGGGGGAAATGCGGGATTCCCGACATTCTCCAATTACCAACTTGAACCAACAGCGCAAATAGCGTCGCACTCTGCCTGACTACTGGAGTGATGTGGGACACACTGGGCCCTTTCATGAAGACATGTAAGACTCCGGGAGTATTTCATGTGCTTAATAGCATTACAAATTTAATGACCTAGTCAGGCATAGATGACTTTTCATTGTCCAAATGCCTTGGAATATTACGGTATTTTTGGTACATTTTTTCAGGCTTGGCCAAAATTCTACCTTCGTGTCATGGTAGAGAGACAACAGGTATAACTACGCAGGATGTACTTTAGTCACAGGGATTGTTTCATTGCATCTCAGAGGCCGTCACAAATGGAGAGCCACATTGAACATAAGACTGGCTAGAACTTTGTCCCCAGGGTTATTTTATTTTTTTATTTTTTATTATTTTTTTTAAACCCCACGTTTGTTTATTTATTTATTTTTGGCTGTGTTGGGTCTTCATTTCTGTGCGAGGGCTTTCTCTAGTTGTGGTAAGTGGGGGCCACTCTTCATCACGGTGCACAGGCCTCTCACTATCGCGGCCTCTCTTGTTGCAGAGCACAGGCCTCTCACTATCGCGGCCTCTCTTGTTGCAGAGCACAGGCTCCAGACGCGCAGGCTCAGTAGTTGTGGCTCACGGGCCTAGTTGCTCCGCGGCATGTGGGATCTTCCCAGACCAGGGCTCGAACCCATGTCTCCTGCATTAGCAGGCAGACTCTCAACCACTGAGCCACCAGGGAAGCCCTCCCAGGGCCATTTTAAAGCTGTAGGGAGCGACCTATGCAAGCAAGAATTCACTTCATTGCCCTTCCATCTGCATACAAACTGTTGATCTCAACAGTCTTTTTCACGTTATGTTCCTTGGAAAACAAAGAAGGGACTCACAGGACACACATTCTCCATTGGAAATAAATTTATACATGACTGCCTTAAGCCTATGAAAGGCCTAGAGGAGTTAAAGCATTCCATCGACTCAGGGTTCATGGAGATGGTGGCACACCAAACTTTGCTGATGGGAAACACTGGGGCACACCTTGAGGCTAGGGGTCATGCTTACTACACACTTTAGGTAAGGTGGGACTTGGTATGAGCTCCTACCAAGCAGTGAAGACCTCCAGGCGTCTTACGAGAAAACTCATTTCTCTTCAGAGAGCCTTTCCTAGAAGTGAATAAAAGACTGGCAACATCAGGAAGCCTTGAGGCCGCCACTATCTACCTTTCAAATGGGGAAAACTCTGCCTTTCCCAGTCTTCCCAATTACAAAGTGGATCACACAGCACATTTACGTATCTTTTCTGACTAGCTAAAAGAGACCCTTGGAACACACTTCGTCCTTCCACTAGGAAACTTTCCAAAGCAGCGTGTTCAAAGTGTGATGAATTGCATAACGGTCTGAATCACCTCCATAGGCCTAGGTGACTTCAGATGTTCCAAATGCTTAGCAATGCTCAGGGTAAATCTCTACTTTATTTTGGGTGGAACCTACAGTCTAGTTTCTGCTTCAATTAGGGTGTCGTCAGGCATGACCCCCAAAAAGAATTGGAGGCCTGTTTTTTTTTTTCTGCACTGCAGCTCAGGTTTCCTCTCTTTGACAAACCTGCATTGAAAGAAAGCCTGCCTAGAACCAACTTCTTGAGGTTGTTTGAAAGCTGCGGAATGATAGCCATCAAAAGAAGAAAGCCATTCTTTCCGTTCAAACTGCATAGAAATGGTTGTTCCCAGAGCTGTGTTTCCCTTGATAGTGCTCAGAAGGCCTTTGTTAGACACTGCACTTCCACAGAAAGAAGTGCCCACGCGAGAGTCCTGATCGCTGTGAGGCATACTAGAGCTAATGCAGTCCACTGAGTAAGGCTTCCTGGAAACTGCTGCACCCGATCTTTAGTGATGGGAAAACGTGCACCTTACTGCGAGACTAGAGGTCACATTTAGTAGGCAATTTAGCCAAAAAATCCTGTGGATGAGCTTCCAGAAGGAAATTGCAAGCACGTGGTTTCTTTCATGAAAACTCACTGTTCTTCCCAGAAGCATTTATGGAGTGAAGAGTAGATGGGCAGTGTGTTTTACAGGCAGCTTGTCAGACGCAACCAAGTCGCTTTCCAAAGGGGGAAATCCAGGCTGCCCGACATCCTCCAATTACCAACTTGACTCCACAGCGCATTTACAGGCACTCTCTGACTGACTAATGTAGACTTCTGCAACACACTTGTCCCTTCCATGATGACAGTTTGGATGACGGAATTTCAGCATGTGGTGCATACCATTACCCATTTAATGACCTAATCAGGCCTAGGTGACTTTGGATCATGCAAATACCTCGCTATGTTACCGGTAGTTTTGTTCTTTTTTTCAGGCTTGGCTGAAAGTCCACCTTCATGTAGTGGTAGAGACATGACAGATTTGATTTCCAAGGAAGTACTTTAGTCACAGGGATTGTTTCAGTACAGCTCAGTAACCCTCACACAGGGAGAGCCACGTTGAACTGGCCAGAACTGTGTCCCCGAGGCTGATATAAAGCTGTAGAGAGTGAGCTAGGCAAGCAAGAAAGCCCTTCATTGCCCCACCTTCTGCTTAGAAAGAGTTGATCTCAACAATCTGTTATGCATTATGTTGCTTGGAAGACAAACAAGGGACTCACAAGATACACATACTCCCTTGGAAGTGAATTCATAAATGACTGTCTTAAGCCTATGAAAAGGCATAGATGTGTGAAAGCACTTGATCGACTCAGGGTTCATGGAGACAGCTGTACACCAAACTTTGTTGATGGGAAACACTGTGGCTTACATTGAATCTAGGGGTCACGTTTACTTCTCACTTTAGGTAGGGCAGGCCGTGGGATGAGCTCTTGCAAGTATTGGAGACCTGCTGGCTTTGTACGAGAAAACTCACTTTTCTTCACAGAAGTATTACTATAATTGAATAAAAGATGGGCAACCTCATCAATTTTTAGGCAAGCTTGAAGCCGCCACTATCTAGCTTTCAAATGGGGAAAATACTGCCTTTCCCATTAATCACAATTACAGAGTGGTTAACCCAGCACGTTGACCTATCTTTTCTGATTAGCTAAAAGTGACCCTTGCAACACGCTTTGGCTTTCATGATGAAACTTTCCAATTCAGCATGTTCTGCGTGTTGTGAATCGGATAATTGTCTGAATGCCATTGGTAGGCCAAGTGACTTTGGATGTTCCAAATGCCTACCAATGCTCAGGGTAAATGTCTACTTTATGTCGGGTGGGACCTAAAGTCTAGTTTCCACTTCAATTAGAGGGACATCGGGCATGACTCCCCAAAAAGAATTGGAAGCCCAGGTTTTTTCTGCAGTGCAGCTCAGGTTTCCTCCCTTTGGCAGACCTGCATCAGAGAAAGCCTGCATAGAACCATCTTCCTGAGGTTGTTTGAAATCTGTGCATTGATAGCCATGTAAAGAAGAAAGCCAGTCTTTCCATTCCAAATGTATAGAAATGGTTGTTACCAGAGCTGTGTTTCACTTGATAGTGTTCTGAAGGCTTTTGGTACACACTGCACTTCCACAGAAAAAGGTGCCCACATGAGAGTCCTGAGCACTATGAGGCATACTACAGCTAATGCAACCCACTGAATAAGGCTTCCTTGAAACTGCAGCACTTGATCTTTAGTGATCGGGAAATGTGCACCTTACCTGGAGAATAGAGGTCACATTTCGTTGGCACTTTACTACAGAATGCTGTGGTTGAGCTGCAAGAAAGAGATGGCAAGCACCTGGTTTCTTTCGGGAAAACTCTGTTCCTCACAGAGGCATTTGTGGAGTGAAGAGTAGATGGGTAGTTTGTCTTATAGGTCGCATGGAAGCCAAAACCATGTCATTTCCCAAAGGGGGAAATGCGGGATTCTCGACATTCTCCAATTACAAAATTGATGCCACAGCGCATTTACTGTCACTCTCTTCCTAACTACTGGAGCCTTTTGGGACACACTGGGCCCTTCCATAATGAGGTTTTGGACACCGGGGTTTCTGCCTATGGTGAATAGTATAACCCACTTAATAACCTAGTGAGGCCTAGGTGACACTGGATCATCCATATGCCTCGCAATGTTACTGGTGTTTCGGTACCTTTTTTCAGGCTGGTCTGAAAGTCTACCTTCCCTTCATGGTAGAGAGAAAATAGGTATGAGTTCCCAGGATGTACTTTAGTCACAGGGATTGTTTCAGTGTAGCTCAGAGGCCCTGACAAAGGGACAGCCATGATGGACGTAAGACTGGCTAGAACTGTGTCCTCGGGATTGTTTGAAAGCTGGAGGAACTGAGCTATGCAAGTAGAAGTCACTTCATTGCCCTTCCTTTTTCAGAGAAATATTTGATACCAAGAGTCTGTTATGCTTTATATTGCTTGGAAGACACACAATGGTATCACAAGATACACATCCTCCCTTGGAGGTGAATTCATAAATGACTATCTTAATCCTAAGAAAAGGCATAGAGGAGTTAAAGCACTCAATTGATTCAGGTTCCATGGAGATGGCTGCACACCCAACTTTGCTGATGGGAAACAATGGGGCTTACCTTGATGCTCGGGGTCACGTTTACTTCACACTTTAGGTAGGGCGAGCCGTAGGATGAGCTCCTAGCAAACATTGGAGACCTCCCGGCTTGTTACGAGAAAACTCATTTTTCTTCACAGAGCCATTCCTATAAGTGAATAAAAAACGGGCAACATCAGTGATATTTAGGCAGCCTTGTGCTGTCGCTATCTAGCTTTCAAATGGGTAAATACTGCCTTCCCCAGTATCCAAAGTACAAAGTTTGCCACACAGCACATTTATCTTTCTTTGCTGACTAGCTAATAGAGACCCATGGAACACACTTCACCCATCCATGATGAAAATATTGGATGCAGCATGTTCTGCGGGTGATAAACTGCATAATGATCTGAGTGCCCCCAGGAGGCCTAAGTGACTTCGGAGGTTCCAAATGCCTAAAAATTCTCTGGGTAAATGTCAACATTATTTCGGAGTGGACCTAAAGTCTAGTTTCCACTTCAATTAGAGAGACGTTGGGCATGATTCCCCACAATGATTTGGAGACCCTGTGGTGTTTTGCAGTGCAGCTCAGGTTTCCTCACTTTGGCAGACCCACATTGAAAGCCTCCCTAGAACTATCTTCCTGAGGTGGTTTGAAAGTTGTGGAATGCTAACCATCCAAAGAAGAAAGCTGGTCCTGGTCCTTTAAACTACATAGAAAGGGTGGTTCCCAGAGCTCTGTTTCACTTGATGGTGCTCAGAAGGCTTTTGGTACACACTGTATGTCCGCAGAAAGAAGTGCACACGTGAGAGGCCTGAGCGCTGTGAGGTATACCAGAGCTAAATCAGTCCATTGACTAATGTTTCCTGGAAACTGCTGCACCCTATCTTTGGTGATGGGAAAAAGTGCACCTTACTTCGAGACTAAAGGTCACATTTAGTTGGCCCTTTAGCCAAAGAATCCTGTCGGATGACCTGCCCGAAAGGAATCAAAAGCACCTAGCTTCTTTTGGGAAGACTCACTGTTCCTCACAGAGGCCTTTGTGGAGCGAAGAGTAGATGGGCAATTTGTCTTATAGGCAGCTTGTCAGATGCAACCATGTCATTTTCCAAATGAGGAAATGTGGAACCCTCGACATTCTCCAATTACAAAATTGACGCCACAGCGTATTTACCGTCACTCTCCGCCTAACTACTGGAGCCTTTCAGACACACTGGGCCCTTTCATGATGACGCTTTGGACACCGGGGTTTCTGCATGTGGTGAATAGTATTACCCACTTAATGACCTAGTCAAGCCTACGTGACTTTGGTTCGTCCAAGTGCCTCACAATGTTACCTGTGTTTCTGTACATTTTTTCAGGCTGATCTGAAACTCTATCGTCCCGTCGTTGGAGAGAGATGACAAGTATGGGTTCCCAGGATGTACTTTAGTCACAGGGATTGTTTCAGTGCTGCTCAGAGGCCCTGACAAAGGGAGAGCCACATTGGAAGTAAGACTGGCTAGAAATGTGTCCCCGGTTCTGTTTTAAAGCTCTAGGAAGTGAGCGATGCAAGCAAGAAAGCTCTTCATTGACCTTCCTCTGAATAGAAACAGTTGATCCCAACAATATTTTTCATGTTCTGTTGCTTGGAAGACACACAAGTGACTCACAGGACACACGTTCTCCATCCGAAGTGCATTCATACGTGAGTGCCTAAAACCTGCAAAAAGGCATACAGCAGTTAAAGCACTCAATCAACTCAGGGTTCATGGAGACGGTGGCTCACCAAATGTTGCTGATGGAAAACACTGGGGCTTACCTTGGGGCTTGGGGTCACGTTTACTTCGCACTTTAGGTAGGGCAGGCCGTGGGATGAGCTCCTAGCAAGCATTGGAGACCTCCCAGCTTCTTACGAGAAAACTAACTTTTCTTCACAGAGGCATTCCTATAAGTGAATAAAAGATGGGCAACATCGGTGATTTTTTGGCAGCCTTGAACCCGCAACTATCTAGCTTTAAAATGGTAAATACTGCTTTTCCCAGTCTCCAAATTACAAAGTGGATCACACAGCACATTTACCTTTCATTTCTGACTGGCTAAAAGAGACCCTTGGAACACACTTCTCCCATCCATGATGAATCTATTGGACGCAGCGTGTTTTGCGAGTGATGAACTGCATAATCATCTGAATGCCCCTGGGGGGTCTAGGTGACTTGGAAGTTCCAAATGCCTAAAAATGCTCAGGGTAAATTTATACTTTATTTTTAAGTGGACCTAAAGTCTAGTTTCCCTTCAATTAGAGAGACGTCGTGCATGAGTCCACAAAATGAACTGGAGGCCCTGTGGTTTTTTGCAGTGCAACTCAAGTTTCCTCACTTTGGCAGACCCTTATTGAAAGAAAGCCTGCTTAGAATCATCTCCTGAGGTTCTTTGAAAGCTGCGGAATGCTAGCCATCCAAAGAATAAAGCCAATCTTGGCCCTTCAAACTGTGTAGAAAGGGTTGTTCCCAGAGCTGTGTTTCACTAGATGGTGCTCAGAAGGATTTTGGTACACACTGTACATCCATGGAAAGAAGTGCACACTCAAGAGTCCTGAGCGATGTGAGGCATACTAGAGCTAAAGCAGTCCATTGAGTAAAGTTACCTGGCAAGTGCTGCACTCTGTCTTTGGTGATGGGAAAAAGTGCACCTTACTTCAAGACTAGAGGTCACATTATTTGGCACTTTAGCCAAAGAATCCTGTCGGATGAGCTGCCAGAAAGGAATCAAAAGCACCTGGTTTCTTTCAGGAAAACTCACTGTTCCTCAGAAAAGCATTTGAGGAGTGAAGTACAGATGGGCAGTTTGTTTTACAGGCAGCTTGGCAGATGCAACCATGTCGTTTTCCAAAGGAAGTAATGCAGAATTCTCGACATTCTCCAATAACAAAATTGACCCCACATCGCATTTACCGTCACTCTCTGCCTAACTACTGGAGCCTTTTGGGACACACTGGGCCCTTCCATAATGAGGTTTTGGACGCCGTGGTGAATAGTATAACCCACTTAATGACCTAGTCAGGCCTAGGTGACATTGGATCCTCCAAATGTCTCGCAATGTTACTGGTGTTTCGTTGCTATTTTTCAGGCTGGTCTGAAAGTCTACCTTCCCTTCATGGTAGAGAGATGACAGGTATGAGTTCCCAGGACGTACTTCAGTCACAGGGATTGTTTCAGTGCAGCTCAGAGGCCCTAACAAAGGGACAGCCATGATGGACATAAGACCGGCTAGAACTCTGCCCTCAAGGCTGTTTTAAAACTGAACAAACCAAGCTATGAAAGTAGAAGGCACTTCAGTGCCCTTCCCTCTGCAGAGAAATATTTGATCCCAACAGTCTGTTACGCTTTATGCTGCTTGGAAGACACACAAGGGCTCACAAGATACATATGCTCCCTTGGAAGTGAATTCATAAAAGACTGTCTTAATCCTATGAAAAGGCAGAGAGGAGTTAAAGCACTCAATCGACTCAGGTTCCATGGAGATGGCTGCACACCCAACTTTGCTGATGGGAAACAATGGGGCTTACCTTGATGCTCGAGGTCATGTTTACTTCACACTTTAGGTAGGGCGAGCCGTAGGATGAGTTCCTAGCAAGCATTGGAGACCTCCCGGCTTGTTACGAGAAAACTCATTTTTCTTCACAGAGCCATTCCTATAAGTGAATAAAAAACAGGCAACATCAGTGATACTTAGGCAGCCTTGTGGCCATCGCTATCTAGCTTTCAAATGGGTAAATACTGCCTTCCCCAGTATCCAAAGTACAAAGTTTATCACACAGCACATTTACCTTTCTTTGCTGACTAGCTAAAAGAGACCCATAGAACACACTTCACCCAACCACGATGAAACTATTGGACACAGCGTGTTCTGCAGGTAATGAACTGCATAATCATCTGAATGCCCGTTGGAGGCCTAGGTGACTTTGGATATTCCAAATGCCTAAAAATGCTCAGGGTAAATCTCTACTTTTCTTGGGAGTAGACCTAAAGTCTAGTATCCGCTTCAATTAGAGAGACGTCAGGCATGAGTCCACAAAATGAATTGGAGGCCCTGTGGTTTTTTTGCAGTGGAGCTCAGGTTTCCTTACTTTGGCAGACCTGCATTGAAAGAAAGCCTGCCTAGAACCGTCTTCCTGAGTTTGTTTGAAAGCTGTGGAATGCTAGCCATCCGAAGAAGAAAGCTGGTCCTGGCCCTTCAAACTGCATAGAATTGGTTGTTCCCAGTGCTGTGTTTCACTTGATGGTGTTCAGAAGGATTTTCGTACACACTGTACGTCCATGTAAAGAAGTACACACACGAGAGTCCTGAGTGCTGTGAGGCACATTAGAGCTAAACAAGTCCACTGTGTAAAGTTTCCTGGAAACTGCTGCACCCTATCTTTGGTAATGGGAAAAGTGCACCTCACTTCGAGACTAGAGGTCATATTTAGTTGGCACTTTAGCCCAAGAATCCTGTTGGGTGAGCTGCCAGAAAGGAATCAAAATCACCTGGTTTCTTTCAGGAAAACTCACTCTTCCTCACAGAGGCATTTGGGGAGTGAAGAGTAGATGGGCAGTTTGTTTTACAGGCAGCTTGTCAGACGCAACCATGTCATTTTCCAAAGGGGGAAATGTGGGATTCTCGACAGTCTCCAATTACAAAATTGACTCCACATTGCATTTACCGTTACTCTCTGCCTAACTACTGGAGCCTCTTGGGGCACACTGGGCCCTTCTGTAATGACGTTTTGGATGCCAGGGTTTCTGCCTATGGTGAATAGTATAACCCACTTAATGACCTAGTCAGGCCTAGGTGACATTGGATGCTCGAAATGCCTCTCAATGTTACTGGTGTTTCAGTACATTTTTTCAGGCTGGTCTGAAAGTCTACCTTCCCTTAGTGGTAGAGAGATGACAGGTATGAGTTCCCAGGATGTACTTCAGTTATAGGAATTTTTTTCAGTGCAGCTCAGAAGCCCTGACAATGGGCTTACGATGGACATAAGACTGGCTAGAACTGTGTCCTCGGGTCTGTTTTAAAGCTGGAGAAATCATGGTACGCAAGTAGAACGAACTTCATTGCCCTTCCCTCTGCAGAGAAATAGTTGTTCCCAACAGTCTGCCATGCTTTATGTTGCTTGGAAGACACACAAAGGTATCACAAGATACACATCCTCCCTTGGAAGTTAATTCATAAATGACTCTCTTAATCCTATGAAAAGGCATAGAGGAGTCAAAGCACTCAATTGACTCAGGGATCATGGAGACGGCTGCACACCCAACTTTGCTGATGGGAAACAATGGGGCTTACCTTGATGTTAGGGGTCACGTTTATTTCACACTTTATGTATAGTGGGCCGTGCGATGAGCTCCTAGCATGCAATGGAGACCTCAGGGCTTCTTACGAGAAAGCTCACTTTCCTTCATAGAGGCATTCCTATTATAAAGACGGGCAACAGCAGTGATTTTTAAGCAACCTTGAAGTTGCCGCTATCTAGCTTTCAAATGGGTAAATACTGCCTTTCCCAGTATCCAAATTGCAAAGTTTAACACACAGAACATTTACCTTTCTTTGCTGACTAGCTAAAGAGACCCGAGGAACACACTTCGCCCATCCACGATGAAAATATTGGACGCAGTATGTTCTGTGAGCGATGAACTGCATAGTCATCTGAATACCTCCAGGAGCCCTAGGTGACTTAGGAGTCTCTACTTTATTTCAGAGTGGACCTAAAGTCTAGTATCCACTTCAATAAGAGAGTCATCGGGCATGAGTCCCCAAAATGAATTGTAGGTCCTGTGGTTTTTTGCAATGCAGCTCAGGATTCCTCACTTTGGCAGACTGGCATTGAAAGAAAACCTGCCTAGAACCCTCTTCCTGAGGTTGTTGGAAAGCTGCGGAATGCTAGCCATCCAAAGAAGAAACCCCGTCCTGACCCTACACTGCGTAGAAGTTGTTCCCAGAGCTCTGTTTCACTTGATGGTGCTCAGAAGACTTTTGGTACACATTGTACTTCCACGGAAAGAAGTGTACACATGAGAGGCCCGAGTGTTGTGAGGCATACCAGAGCTAAAGCAGTCCATTGACTAATGTTTCCTGGAAACTTCTGCACATCTATCTTTGGTGATGGGAAGTAGTTCACCTTACTTCGAGACTAGAGGTCACATTTAGTTGGCACTTTAGCTACAGAATGCTGTGGTTGAGCTCCCTGGAAGGAATGGCAAGCACCTGGTTTATTTCTGGAAAACTCACTGTTCCTCACAGAGCCTTTTGTGGAGTGAAGAGTAGATGGGCAGTTTCTCTTCCAGGCAGCATGGAAGCCAAAACCATGTCATTTTCCAAAGGGCAAAATGCGGGATTCTTGACATTCTCCAGTTAATAAATTGACCCCAGAGTGTATTTACCTTCACTCTCTGCCTAACTACTGGGTCCTTTCAGACACACTGGGACCTTTCATGATGACACTTTGGACACCATGGTTTCTGCATGTGGTGAATAGCATTACCCTCTTAATGACCTAGTCAGCCCTAGGTGACACTGGATCGTCCAAATGCCTCACAAGATTACTGGTGTTTCAGTACTTTTTTCCAGGCTGTTCTGAAAGTCTACCTTCCCTTCGTGGTAGAGATGACAGTTATGAGTTCCCAGGATGTACTTTAGTCACAGAGATTGTTGCAGTGCAGCTCAGAGACCCTGACAAAGGGAGAGCCACATTGGCTGCAATACTGGCTAGAACTGTGTCCCTGGGGCTCTTTTAAAGCTGTAGCAAGCGAGCTATGCAAGCAAGAAAGCCCTTCATTGTCCTTCCCTCTGAATAGAAAGAGTTGATCCTAACAATCTTTTTCACGTTCTGTTGCTTGGAAGACACACAAGGGACTCACAGGACACACGTTCTCCATCGGAAGTGAATTCATACAGAACTGTCTTAAGCCTACGGAAAGGCATAGAGGAGTTAAAGTACTCGATCAACTCAGGGTTCATTGAGACCATGGCTCACCAAACCTTGCTGACTGGAAACACTGTGGCTTACCTTGAGGCTTGGGGTCACCTTTACTTCACACTTTAGGTAGGCCGAGACATGGGATGAGCTCCTAGCAAGCAGTGGAGTCCTCCTGGCTTCTTACTAGAAGACTCAATTTTCTTCACAGAGGCATTCCTAGAAGTGAATAAAAGACGGACAACATCAGGCAGCCTTGAGGCCGCCACTATCTAGCTTTCAAATGGGGAAAATTCTTCCTTACCCAGTCTTCACAATTACAAAGTGGGTCACACAGCACATTTACCTACCTTTTCTGACAAGCTAAAAGCGACCCTTGGAACACGCTTCGCCCTTCCACGATGAAACTGTCTGATGCAGCATGATCTGTGTGTGGTGAATTGGATAATCCTCTGAATGCCGTTGGTAAGCCTCGGTGACTTCGGATGTTCCAAATTCCTAGCAATGCTCAGGGTAAATGTCTACTTTATTTCGGGCAGGACCTAAAGTCTAGTTTCTGCTTCAATTAGAGTGACCTCAGGCATGAGTCCTCAAAAAGAATTGGAGGCCCAGTTTTTTTCTTCAGTGCAGCTAAGATTTTCTCCATTTGGCAGACCTGTATTGAAAGAAAGCCTGCATAGAACCATCTTCCTGAGGTTGTTTGAAATCTGCACAATGATAGCCATCCAAAGAAGAAAGCCAGTTTTCCATTCCAACTGCATAGAAGTGTTTGTTCCCAGAGCTATGTTTCACTTGATAGTGCTCAGAAGGTTTTTGGTACACACTGTACTTCCATGGAAAGAAGTGCTCACGTGAAGGTCCTGAGCACTGTGAGGCATACTACAGCTAATGCAGTCCACTGAATAAGGCTTTCTGGAAACTGCTGCACCCTATCGTTTGTGATGGGAAAATGTGCACCTTACCTCAAGACTAGAGGTCACATTTAGCTGGCACTTTAGCTACAGAATGCTGTGGTTAAGCGCCAAGGAAGGAATCGCAAGCACCTCATTTCTTTCGGGAAAACTCACTGTTCCTCACAGAGGCATTTGTGGAGTGAAGTAGTGGAGTGGAGTGATGGGTAGTTTGTCTTATAGGCAGCATGGAAGCCAAAACCATGTCCTTATTCAAAGGGGGAAATGCGGGATTCTCGACATTCTCCAATTACAAAATTGACCCCACAGCGCACTTACTGTCACTCTCTGCCTAACTACTGGAGCCTATCGACACACTGGGCCCTTCCATGAGGATGCTTTGGACACCGGGGTTTCTGCATATTGTGAATAGCATTACCCACTTAATGACCTAGTCAGGCCTATGTGACTTTGGTTTCTCCAAGTGCCTCGCAATATTATCGGTGTTTTGGTACATATTTTCAGGCTGATCTGAAAGTCTACTTTCCTATTGTGGTAGAGACATGACAGGCATGAGTTCCTAGGATGTAGTTTAGTCACAGGGATTGTTTCAGTGCTCCTCAGAGGCCCTGACAAAGGGACAGCCACGTTGGATGTAAGACTGGCTAGAACCTTGTCCTCGGGACTGTTTTAAAGCTGTATGAAGCGAGCTATGCAAGCAAGAAAGCTCTCCATTGCCTTTCCCTCTGAATAGAAAACGTTGATCCCAACAATCTTTTTTTTTTTGCGTTCTGTTCCTTGGAAGACACACAAGGGACTCACAGGACACATACTCCATCTGAAGTGAATTCATACGCGAATGCCTTAAGCCTACGGAAAGGCATACAGGAGTTAAAGCACTCGATCGACTCAGGGTTCATAGAGACAATGGCTCAGCAAACTTTGCTGATAGGAAACACTGGGGCTTAACCCTAGGCTTGGGGTCACGTTTACTTCGCACTTTAGGTTGGGCGGGCTGGGGAGTGAGCTCCTAGCAAACATTGGAGACATCCCGTCTTCTTACAAGAAGACCCAGTTTTCTTCACAGAGGCATTCCTATAAGTGAGTAAAAGATAGGCAACATCAGTGATTTTAAAGCAGCCTTGAAGCCGCCAATATCTACTTTCAAAAGGGGAAAATACTGCCTTTCTCAGTCTCCAAATTACAAAGTGAGTCACACAGCACATTTACTCTTCTTTTCTGTTTAGCTAAAAGAGACCCTTGGAGCACACTTCGCCATTCCACGATGAAACTTTTGTATGCAGAGTATTCTGCGTGTGGTAAATTGTAAATCATCTGAATGTCCCTGGGACGCCTAGGTGACTTTGGATGTTTGAAATGCCTAGCAATGCTCAGGATAAATCTCTACTTTATTTCAGAGTGGACCTAAAGTCTAGTTTCCACTTCAATTAGAGAGATATCTCTCTCTCAATTAGAGAGATATCGGGCATAAGTCCCCAAAATAAATTGGAGGCACTGTGGCTTTTGCAGTTCATCCCAGATTTCCTCACTTGGCAAACCCGCATTGAAAGAAAGCCTCCCTAGAACCATCTTCCTGGGGTTGTTTGATAGCTGTGGAATGCTAACCATCCAAAGAAGAAAGCCGGTCCTGGCCCTTCAAACTCCATAGAAAGGGTTGTTCCCAGAGCTGTGTTTCACTTGATGGTGTTCAGAAGGTTTTTGATACACACTGTACTTCCACAGAAAGCAGTGCACACAGGAGAGACCTGAGCACTGTGAGGCATACTAGAGCTAAAGCAGTCCACTGACTAATATTTCCTGGAAACTGCTGAACACCTATCTTTGGTGATGGGAAAAACTGCACCTTACTTAGAGATTAGAGGTCACATTTAGTTGGTAATTTAGCTACAAAATGCTGTGATTGAGTTACAAGAATGAAATAGCAAACACCTGGTTTCTTTATGGAAAACTCATTGTTCCTCACACAAACATTTGTGGAGTGAAGAATAGATGGGCAGGTTTTTTTACAGGCAGCTTGGAAGCCAAAACCATGTCATTTTCCAAAGGGGGAAGTGTGGGATTATCGACATTCTCCAATTACAAAATTGAACCCACAGCACATTTACCATCACTCTCTGCCTAACTACTGGAGCCTTGTTGGACACACTGGGCCCTTCCATGATGACGCTTTGGATGCCAGGATTTCTCCATGTGGTGATAGCATTACCCACTTAATGACCTAGTCAGCCCTAGGTGACTTTGGATCATCCAAATGCCTCACAATGTTACGGGTGATTCAAAACATTTTTTCAGGGTGGTCTGAAAGTCCACCTTCCCGTCGTGGTAGAGAGAAGACAGGTATGAGTTCCCAGGATGTATTTTAGTCACAGGGATTGTTTCAGTGCAGCTCAGAGGCTCTGATAAAGGGAGAGCCACGTTGGACATAAGACTGGCTAGAACTGTGTCCCCGGGTCTGTTTTAAAGCTGTGTAAAGTGAGTTATGCAAGCAAGGAAGCACTTCATTGCCCTTCTCTTTGCATAGAAAGAGTTGATCCCAACAGTCTGTTTCTCGTTATGTTGCTTGGAAGACACTCAGGGGACTCACAGGACACACGTTCTCCATCGGAAGTGAATTCATACGTGACTGCCTTAAGCCTATGAAAAGGCATAGAGGAGTTAAGGCATTCGGTCGACTCAGGGGTCATGGAGATGGAGGCTCACCAGTTTTTGCTGATGGGAAACACCGGGGCTTACCTTGATGCTAGGGACCATGTTTACTTCACACTTTAGGTTGCGCACGCCATGGGATGAGCTCCTAGCAAGCATTGGAGACCTCCCAGCTTCATATGAGAAAACTCACTTTTCTCACAGAGGCATTCTTATGAGTGAATAAAAGGTGGGCAACATCAGTTAATTTTAGGCAGCCTTGAAGCCGCCACTATCTAACTTTCAAATGGGGAAAATACTGCCTTTCCCAGTTTCCAAGTTACAAAGTGGATCACACAGCTCATTTACCTTTCTTTTCTGACAAGATAAAATAGACCCTTGGAAAACACTTCGCCCATCCACGATGAAACTTTTGGAGGCAGTGTGTTTCCATGTGGTGAATTGCATAGTCATCTGAATGCCCCCGGGAAGCCTAGGTGACTTTGGATGTTCAAAATGCCTAGCAATGTTCAGGGTAAATCTCTACTTTATTCGGAGTGGACCTGAAGTCTTCTTTCCACTTCAATTACAGAGACGTCAGGCATGAGTCCCCCAAATAAATTGGAGGCCCTGTGGTTTTTTTCAGTGCAGCTCAGGTTTCTTCACAGAAAGAAAGCCTGCCTAGAACCCTCTTCCTGAGGTTGTTTGAAAGCTGCGGAATGCTAGCAATCCAAAGAAGAAAGCCGGTCCTGGCTCTTCAAACTGCATAGAAAGCCTTGTTCCCAGACCTATGTTTCACTTGATGGTGCTCAGGAGGCTTTTGGTACACACTGTACTTCCACGGAAATAAGTGCACACATGAGAGTCCTGAGCGCTGTGAGGGATACTAGAGCTAAAGCAGTCCATTGATTAATGTTTCATGGAAACTGCTGAACACCTACCTTTGGTGATGATAAAAAGTGCACATTACTTTGAGACTAGAGGGCACATTTAGTTGGCACTTTAGCTACAGAATGCTGTGGGATGAGCTCCCAGCAAGGAATCACAAGCACCTGGTTTCTTTCAGGAAAACTCACTGTTCCTCACAGAGGCATTTGTGGAGTAAGAGTAGATGGGCAGTGTGTTTTTCAGACAGCATGGAAGACACAACCAAGTCACTTTCCAAAGGGGGCAATGTGGGCTTTCCCAACATTCTCCAATTTCCAACTTGACCCACAGCGCATTCGCCAGCACTCTCTAACTGACTCCTGGATACTTTAGGGACACATGGGACCCTACAATGATGACACTTTGGATGCAGGGAATTCTGCATGCAGTAAATGCATGACGCATTTAATGACCTAGTCAGGCCTAGGTGACTTTGGATCATCCAAATGCCTCACAATTTTACTGGTATTTCGGTAATTTCTTTCAGGCTGGACCTAATGTCTACCTTCCAGTCATGGTAGAAAGATGACAGGTATGAGTTTCCAGGAGGCACTTTAGGCACAGGGACTGTTTCGGTGCAGCTCAGAGGCACTCACAGAGGGAGGGTCACGTTGAAAGTAAGACTGGCTGTAACTGTGTCCCCGGGGCTGTTCTAAAGCTGTAGAAAGTAAGCTATGCAAGCAAGAAGTCACTTCATTGTCCTTCCCTCTGCATAGAAAGAGTTCATCCCGACAGTCTGTTCAATGTTACCTTCCTTGGAAAACAAACAAGAGACTCACAGGGTACATGTTCTCCCTCAGAAGTGAATTCATATGTGACTGTCTTAGGCCTACAGAAAGCCATAGAGGAGTTAAAGCACTCTTTTGACTTAGGGTTCATGGAGACGGCTGCACACCAAACTTTGCTGATGGGAAAAAAATGGGGCTTACCTTGAGGCTAGGGGTCACGTTGACTTTGCACTTTAGGTAGAGCGGGCCTTGGGATGAGCTCCTAGCAAGCAATGGAGACCGCACAATTTCGTACGAGAAAAGTCATTTTTCTTCACTGAGGCATTCCTAGAAGTGAATAAAACAGGACAACATCAATGCTTTTCAGGCAAACTTGTGGCAGCCACTACCTAGCATTCAATTGGGGAAAACACTGCCTTTGCCAGGCTTCCCAATTACAAACTGGGTCACACAGCACATTTACCTATCTTCTCTGATGAGCTAAAAGAGACACTTGGAACACACTTCGCCCTTCCATGATGAAATTTTTGGATGCAGCGTGTTCTGCATGTCGTGAATTTCATAATCGTCTAAATGCCCTTGGTAGGCCTAGGTGACTTTGGATATTCAAATGCCTAGCAATGCTCAGGGTAAATCTCTACTTTATTTCAGGCTGGACCTAAAGTCTAGTTTCTGCTTCAAATAGAGAGACATCAGGCATGACTCCCCAAAATGAATTGGAGGCCCTGTGGTTTCTTTCAGTGCAGCCCAGGTTTCCTCACTGTGGCATACCAGCACTGAAAGAAAGGCTGACTATAACCGTCTTCCAGAGGCTGTTTGAAATCTGTGGATTGCTAGCCATCCAAAGATGCAAGCAGTTCCTGACTCTTCAAACTGCATAGAAAAGGTTGTTCCTAGAGCTGCGTTTCCCTTGATGGTGCTCAGAAGGATTTTGGTACACAGTGTACTTCTACAGAAAGTAGTGCACACGTCAGAGTCTTGAGCTCTGTGAGGAATACTAGAGCTAAAGCAATCGATTGACAAGGCTTACTGGAAACTGCTGCACCTCTATCTTTGGTGACGGGAAAAAGTACACCTTACCTAGAGACAAGAGGTCACATTTATTTGGCACTTTAGCTTCAGAATGCTGTGGGTTGAGGTCCCAGCAAGGAATCACAAACACCAGGTTTCTTTCAGGAAAATTCACTGTTCCTCACAGAGGCATTTGTGGAGTGAAGAGTAGTTGGGCAGTGTGTTTTTCTAGCAGTTTGGAAGCTGCAACCAAGTCACTTTCAAAATGGGGAAATTCGGGCTTTCCCGACATTCTCCAATTACCAACTTGACCCCATAGCACATTTACAGGCACTCTCTGACTGACTACTTTAGACTTTTGTGACATACTGGACCCTTCCAAGGTGATACTTTGGACGCGAGGAGTTCTGCCTGCAGTGAATAACATTACCCATTTAATGACGCAGTTAGGCCTAGGTGACTTTGTATTGTCCAAATGCCTCGCACGATATTTCAGTAGTTTCTTTCAGCCTGGACCTAAAGTCTACTTTCCGGTCGCAGTAGAGAGATGACAGGTAAGAGTTCCCAGAATGCACTTTAGCCACAGGGATTTTTCTTAGTACATCTCAGAGGCCCTCACAGAGGGAGAGCCATGTTGAACATAAGACTGCCTAGGACTGTGTCCCGGGAGCTGTTTTAAAGCTGTAGAAATCGAGCTATGCAAGCAAGAAAGCACTTCATTTCCCTTCCCTCTGCATAGAAAGAGTTGATCCCAACAATCTGTTTCATGTTATCTTTCTTGGAAGACACACAAGGGAATCACAGGACACACGTTCTCCCTCGGAAGTGAATTTTTACGCAACTCTCTTAGGACTACGGAAAGCCATATAGGAGTTAAAGCACTCTATTGACTCAGTTCATGGAGACGGCTGCACACCAAACTTTGCTGATGGGAAACACTGGGTCTTACCTTGAGGCTACGGGTCACGTTTACTTCACACTTTAGCTAGGGCGAGCCGTGGGATTAGCTCCTAGCAAGCATTGGAGACCACCTGGCTTCGTAAGAGAAAACTCACTTTCTTCACTGAGGCATTCCTAGAAGTGAATAGAAGACGGGTAACATCAATGTCTTTCAGTCAGCCTTGAGGCTGCCACTATCTACCTTTCAAATGGGGAAAATACTGCCTTTTTCCAGGCTTCCCAATTACAAACTGGACCACACAGCACATTTACCTATCTTCTCTGACAAGCTAAAAGAGACCCTTGGAACACAATTCGCCCTTCTGCGATGAAACTTTTGGATGCAGTGTGCTTTGCATGTGGTGAATTGCATAATCCTCTAAATGCCCTCAGTAAGCCTAGGTGACTTTCAATATTCCAAATGCCTAGCAATGCTCTGGGTAAATCTCTACTTTATTTCGGGCTGGACCTAAAGTCTAGTTTCCGCATCAATTAGAGAGACATCGAACAGGAGTCCCCAAAATGAATTGGAGCCCTGGTGTTTTTTTTCAGGGCAACTTAGGTTTCCTCAATGTGGCAGACCCGCATTGAAAGAAAGCCTGCCAAGAACCATCTTCCTGAGGCTGTTTCAAAGCTGTGGAACTCTAGCCATATAGAACAAAGAACTTTCTGGCCCTTCCAACTGCATAGTGAGGGATGTTCCCAGAGCTGTGTATCCTTTGATTGTGCTCAGAAGGCTTTTGGTACACAGTGTACTTCCTTGGAAAGAAGTGCCCACGTAAGAGTCTTGAGTGCTGTGAGGCATACTAAAGCTAAAGCAGTCCATTGACTAAGGCTTCCTGGAAACTAGTGCACCCCTATCTTTAGTAATGGGAAAATGTGCACCTTACCTCAAGACTAGAGGTCACATTTAGTTGGTATTTTAGCTACAGTATGCTCTGGGATGAGCTCCCAGGGAGGAATCACAAGCACCTGGTTTCTTTAAGAAAAACTCACTGTTCCTCAGAGGCATTTGTGGAGTGAAGAGTATCCTGGCAGTGTGGTTTTCAGGCAGCTTGGAAGCTGCAACAAATTTGCTTTCCAAAGAGGGAAATTCGGGTTTTTCCCACATTCTCCAATTTCCAACTTGACCCCACAGCACATTTACCAGCACTCTCTGACTGACTACTGGAGATTTTCAGACACACTGGGCCCTTCTATGATCACACTTTGGACGCGGGGTGTTTTGCATGCCGTGAATAGCATTACCCATTTAATGACCTACTCAGGCCTAGGTGACTTTGGATCGTCCAAATGCCTCACAATTTTACCGGTTTTTCTGTACTTTCTGTCAGGCTGGACCTAAAGTCTACCTTGCCGTCACAGTAGAGAGATGACAGGTAAGAGTTCCCAGGATGCACTTTAGGCTCAGGGATTCTTTCAGTGCAGCTCAGAGGGCCTCACAGAGGGAGAGCCAAGTTGAACATAAGACTGGCAAAAACTTTGTCCTGGGGCTGCTTTAAAGCTGTAGAAATCAAGCTATGCAAGCAAGAAGCAGTTCATTGCCCTTCCCTCTGCATAGAAATAGTTGAACCCAACAGTCTGTTCTGTGTTATGTTGCTTGGAAAACAAAAAAGGGACACACAGGACACACGTTCTCCCTCAGAAGGAACTTCATACGTGACTCTTTTAGGCCTACGGAAAGCCATAGAGGAGTTAAAGCACTCTATCGAGTCAGGGTTCATGGAGATGGCTGCACACAAAACTTTGCTGATAGGAAACACTCGTCCTTACCTTGAGGCTAGGGGTCATATTTAGTTCGCACTTTATGTAGGGCGTGCTGAGGGATGAGCTCCTAGCAAGTAATGGAGACAACCTGCCTTCTTATGAAAAAATTCACTTTTCTTCAGAGAGGGCATTCCTATAAGTGAGTAAAATATGGGCAACTTCAGGGTTTTTCAGGCACCCTTGAGGCCGCCACCATCTAGCTTTGAATTGGGGAAAATTCTGCCTTTTCCAGGGTGCCAAATTTCAAACTGGATCACACAGCACATTTATCTATCTTTTCTGATGAATTAAAAGAGACCCTTGAAAAAAAAAAAAAAAAAAAGAGAGACCCTTGGAACACACTTCGCCCTTCCATGATGAAACTTTTGGACACAGCATCTTCTGCCTGTGGTGAATTGCATAATCATCTGAACACCCTCCGTAGGCCTAGGTGACTTTGGATGCTCCAAATGTCTAGCAATGCTCAGGGTAAATCTTTACTGTATTTGGGGCTGGACCTAAAGTCTAGTTTCCGCTTCAATTAGAGAGACGTCAGGCATGAGTCCCCAAAGTAAATTGGAGGCCCTGTGGTTTTTTTCAGTGCAGCCCAGTTTTCCTCACTTTGGCAGACCTGCATTGAAAGAAACCCTTTCTAGAACCATCTTCCTGAGGCTGTTTGAAAGCTGCGGCTCACTAGCCATCCAAAGAAGCAAGCAGTTCCTGGCCTTTCAAACTGCATAGAAAGGGTTGTTCCTAGAGCTGTGTTTCCCTTGATGGTGCTCAGAAGGCTTTTGGTACACAGTGTACTTGAACCAAACGAAGTACACACACGAATGTCCTGAGCGCTGTGAGGGATACTAGAGCTAAAGCCGTCCATTGACTAAGGTTTCCTGGAGACTGCTGCACCCTTATCTTTGGTGATGGGTTAACGTGCACCTTACCTCGAGACTAGAGGTCATATTTAGTTGGCATTTTAGCTACACAATGCTGTGGGGTGAGCTCCCAGAAAGGAATTGCATGCATCTTTTTTCTTTTGTGAAAAATCACTGTTCCTCACAGTGGCATTTGTGGAGTGAAGAGTAGATGGGCAGTGTGTTTCTCAGGCAGCTTGGAGGCAGCAACAATGAAGCTTTCAAATGGGGAAAATGCCGGATTTTCCCAGCAGTCCTCAATTTCAAACATGATCACACAACATAGTTGGCTGCAGTTTCTGACTAGCTAAATAGATACATGGACTTACTGGGCCTTTCAATGAAGAAACATTTGGATGCAGGGATTTCTGGATGTGGTGAATTGCATTACCCAGATAATGCCCTAGTTAGGCCTAAGTGACTTTGGATCTTCTAGTTGAAATGTAATATTAACAGTATTACTGTAGGTTTTTTTAGCCTGGACCTCAAGTCTTGTTTTCACTTGCAGTAGATAGACGTCAGGTATGAGTACACAGATTACATTTTGGCATAGTGATTTTCTTCAATGTAGCTCAGATTCTGCACAGAGGGTGAGCTGCAGTGAAGGTAAGACTGGCTTGAACTGTGTTCCTGAGGCTGTTTTAAATATGAGGAAAAAGAGCTATCCAAAGAAGAGAGCAAATCCTTGTCCTTCAGTCTGCATATAAAGAGTTGACCACAACTTTCTAATGTGCTTGATGTGGCTCAGAGGCCACAAAAAAGACTCACAGTACACAGTCTTCTTCCAGGGAAATTATTGCATATGCAAGTGATTTTTTGAGTCCTAAAAGACATACTAGAGTTAAAGCACTGCACTGACTAAGGTTTTGTGGAAACAGCCACACAGCAAACTTTGCTGATGGGAAAAACTGGACCTTACTTTGAGTTAGAGGTCACATTTAGTTTGCCCATTAGCTAAAGAGTGAAGTGAGAAGGGCTACTAACAAGGAATTGAGACTACCTGGTTTCTTACGAGTATAGTCACTGTCTTCATAAAGGAATTCCTGCAGAGATCAGAGGTTGGATAACATCAGTGTTTTTAGGCAGCTTGGAAGCTACAACTATCTAGATGTCAAATGGGGAAAATACTGGTTTTCCCAGCATACTCCACTTTTAAATAGAATCACAGAGCATAGTTAACTGTAGTTTTGGACTAGCTAAAGAGAAACGTGGGACACATTGAGCCCTCCCATGAAGAAAAATTTGATGCAGGGATTTCTGCATGTGGCGAATTGCATTACCAATGTAATGCCCTATTTAGGCCGAGGTTACGTTGATCTTCCAAATACCCAGTAATTTTAACAGTAAACTCTACTTTTTTGGGGGCTGGGCCTCAAGTCTAGTTTTCACTTGAGGTGATAGATGCCAAGAATGAGTTCCTAGATTGCTTTTTAGGCACACTGAATTTTTTCTGTGCAGCTCAGATTTCCGCTCAGACCATGACCTGCAGTGAATGTAAGACTGGTCTGAAGTGTTTTCCTGAGGCTGTTTTATGGCTGTAGAAAGCGAGCTGTCCAATCAAGAAAACAGTTCTTTGTCCTTTGCTCTGCATATAAAGAGTTGACCCTAACTTTCTACTTCACTTGATGTTGCTCAGAAGCCACAGAAGTGACTCCTGGTACACAGTGATGTTCCACGGAAATTAGTGCATAGAAGAGTGTCTTATATGTCCTGAAAGGCATACTAGAGTTAAAGAACTCCATTGACTAAGGCTTCGTGGATACCAGCTGCACACCCAACTTTGCATGATGTGAAACACTGGACCTTACCTTGAGGCTAGATCATGTTTAGTTTGCCCATTAGCTAAAGAGTGCAATGGGAGGGCTTCCCTGGTGGTGCGGTGGTTGAGAGTCTGCCTGCCAATGCAGGGGACACGGGTTCGAGCCCTGGTCTGGGAAGATCCCACATGCCGCGGAGCAACTAGGCCCGTGAGCCACAACTACTGAGCCTGCGCGTCTGAAGCCTGTGCTCTGCAACAAGAGAGGCCACGATAGTGAGAGGGCCGCACACCGCAATGAAGAGTGTCCCCCACTTGCCGCAACTAGAGAAAGCCCTCGCACAGAAACGAAGACCCAACACAGCCGTAAATGGATAAATAAATAAATAAATAAATAAAATTTTAAAAAAAAAAGTGCAATGGGAGAATCTACTAGCAAAGAATTGAGGCCACCCAGTTTCTTATGAGAGAACTCACTTTTCCTCACAGAGGCTTTCTTTCAGTGTATAGAAGATGGGCAACTTCAGTGTTTTTCAGGTTACTTGGAGGCCGCAACTATCTAGCTTTCAAATGGGGAAAATTCGATTTCCTGTAGGCGCCAATTTCAAACTGGATCACCCAGAATATTTACCTGTAGCTTCTGACTATTCAAAAGGGACACAAGGGTCACACTGTGCCCTTCCAAGAAGAAACTTTTGGATGCATGGTGTTTTGCATGGGGTGGATTGGATTACTGTCTCCATGCCCTTCATAGGTGTAGGTGACTTGTATCCTCAAAATGACTAGTAGTGCTAAGGGTAAATCTGTACATTAGTTAAGGCTGGACCTGAAGTCTACTTTCCAGTTGAGTTAGAGATACATCAGGTATGAGTTCCCTGAATGAATTGTAAGCACAGTGTTTTGTTCAGTGCTGCTCAGGTGTCCTCACTGTGGCACACCCGCTTTGTAGGAAAGAATGGCGAGAACTGTGTTCCTGAGGCTGTTGTAAAGCTGTAGAATGCTAGGTATTCAACAAAGAAAACAGTTCATGGCCCTTCAATCTACATAAGTATTGTTCCCAACAATCTATTTTGTTTGATGTTGCTCCGAAGCCACAGAAGAGACTTCGGTTCTCAATGTTCTTCCATGGAAATTAGTGAATACACGAGAGTCTTGAGTCCTGAGAGCCATACTAGAGCTAAAGTACTCCATTGACTCAGGCTTAATGGAAATTTCTGCCCACCTACGTTTGTGGATGTAAAAACTGCACCTTACCTGGAGGCTAGAGATCATGTTCAATTTGCACCTTAGCTAAAGAGTGCAGCGGGATGAGCTCCCAGCACGGAATTGCAAGCAACTTGTTTCTTTCGAGAAAACTCACTTTTCCTCTCAGAGCCATTCTTGCAGTGTATAGAAGATGGGCAACTTCAGTGTTTTTCAGGCAACTTTGAAGATGCAACAATATAGTTTTCAAATGGGGAAAATGCCAGGTTTTCCCAGTTGTCCCCAGTTTCAAACTTGATCACACAGCATAGTTGGCTGCAGTTCCTGGCTAGTTAAATAGACACATGGGACACACTGGACTCTTCCATGAAAAAACTTTTGGAGCCAGGGATTTCTGCATGTGGTGAATTGCATTACCCAGGTAATGCCCTAGTTAGTCCTAGGTGACTTTGGATCTTCTAGTTAACCAGCAACATTGACCGTATAACTGTACTTTTTTTCAGGCTGGACTTGAAGTCTAGTTTTCTCTTGCGGTAGGGAGACGTTAGGTATGAGTACACAGATTGCATTTTAGGCATAGTGTTGTTTTCAATGCAGCTCAGATTCTGCACAGAGCGTGACCTGCCGTATAGGTAAGACTGACTTGAACTGAGTTCCTGAGGCTGCTTTAAATCTGTAGAAAGCGAGCTATCCAACCAAGATAGCAAGTACTTGCCCTTTGGTCTGCAAATAAAGAGTTGACCACTACTTTCTACTGGGCTTGAGGTTGCTCAGAAGGCACAGAAAAGACTCATGGTACACAGTCTTCTTCCAGGGAAGTTAGTGCACACGCAAGTGTTTTTTTGAGTACTAAGGGGCAGACTAGAATTAAAGCACTCCATTGCCTAATGCTTCATGGAAACAGCTGCACACCAAACTTTGCTGATGGGAAAAACTTTACCTTATCTTGAGCTAGAGGTCATGTATTTTTTGCCCATTATCTGAAGAATGTGGTGGGAGGAGCTACTAGCAAGGAATTGAGACTACTAGTTTCTTAAGAGAATAGCCACTTTTCATCACAGAGGCATTCCTGCAGAGATTAGAAGATGGGCAACATCAGTATTTTTCAGGCAGCTTGGAGGCTACAACTATCTAGCTGTCAAATGGGGAAAATACTGGTTTTCCCAGCATTCCCCATTTTAAACTGGATCACACAACATAGTTAACTGTAGTTTTGGACTAGCTAAAAGAGACACATTGGACACACTGCACTCTTCCATGAGGAAACATTCGATGCAGGGACTTCTGAATGTGGTGAATTGCATTACCCACGTAATGCCCTAGTTAGTCAGAGGTTACTTTGGATCTTCCAAATGCTCAGCAATGTTAACGGTAAACTGTACTTTTTTGGGGCTGGACCTCAAGTCTAGTTTTCACTTGCAGTGATAGACGTCAGGTATGAGTTCCTAGATTGGTTTTCAGGTACACTGAATTTTTTCGGTGCAGCTCAGATTTCCACTCATATGGTGACCTGCAGTGAATAAGATTGGCTTGAAGTGTTTTCCTTAGGCTGTTTTATGGCTGTAGAAATCCAGCTATCCACTGAAGAAAATAGTTTATTGCCATTCTCTCTGCATATAAAGAGTTGACCCCAACTTTCTACTTTGCTTGATGATGCTCAGAAGCCACCGAAGTGACTCTTGGTACACAGTGAACTTCCATGGAAATTAGTGCATAAGAGAGTGTCTTATATGTCCTGAAAGGCATACTAGAGTTAAAGCACTCCATTGACTAAGGCGTCATGGAAACAGCTGCACACTAAACTTTGCTGATGGGAAAAACTGGACCTTACCTTGAGGGTAGATCACGTTTAGTTTGCCCATTAGCTAAAGAGTGCAGAGGGAGGAGCTACTGGCAAGGAATTGAAGCCACCCAGTTTCTTGCAAGAAAACTCACTTTTCCTCATAGAGGCATTCTTACACCGAATAGAAGATGGGCAACTTCAGCATTTTTCAGGTAGCTTGGAGGTCGCAACTATCTAGCTTTCAAATGGGGAAAATTCTGGTTTTCCCAGCAGGTGCCAATTTCGAACTGGATCACCCAGCATATTTATCTGTAGTTTTTGACTAGCTAAAAGAGACACATGGGACACACTGTTTCCTTCCAAGAAGAAACTTTTGGACGCAGGGTGTTCTGCATGGGGTGAATTTGGTAACTGTCTCAATGTCGTAGGAAGGCATAGGTGACTTGACTCCTCAAAATGCTTAGCAATGTTAAGGGTAAATCTGTACATTAATTCAGGCTGAACTTCAACACTAGTTTCCAACTGACTTAGAGATACGCCAGGTATGAGTTTCCAGAATGAACTGTATGCACACTGTTTTGTTCAGTGCTGCTCAGGTTTCCTCACTGTGGCAGACCCACATTGTAGGAAGGAATGGCGAGAACTGTGTTCTTGAGGCTGTTATAAAGCTGTGGAACACTGGGTTCCAACGAAGAAAGTAGTTCATGGCCCTTCAGCCTGCATATCGGTGTTCCCAACAATCTATTTTACTTGATGTTGCTGCAAAGCCACAGAAGAGACCTCTAGTCCACAATGTTCTTCCATGGTAATTAGTGAATACGTGAGAGTCCTTAGTCCTGAGAGGCATACTAGAACTAAAGCACTCCATTGACTCAGGCTTCATGGAAACAGCTGCACACCAAACTTTGCTGATCGGAAAACCTGGACCTTACCTTGAGGCTAGAGGTCACGTTTAGTTTGCCCATTAGCTAAAGTGTGCTTTGGGAGGAGCTACTAGCAAGGAATTGAGACCACCCTGTTTCTTATGAGAAAACACACTTTTCTTCACAGAGGCATTCCTGCAGTGAATAGAAGACGGGCAACATCAATGTTTTGTGGGCAGCTTTTTTTTTAAAACATCTTTATTGGAGTATAATTGCTTTACAACTGTGTTAGTTTCTGCTTTATAACAAAGTGAATCAGCTATACATATACATATATCCCCATATCTCCTCCCTCTTGCATCTCTCTCCCATCTTCCCTATCCCACCCCTCTAGGTGGTCACAAAGCACCGACCTTATCTCCCTGTGCTATGCAGCTGCTTCCCACTAGCTATCTATTTTACATTTGGTAGTGCATATATATGTCCATGACATTCTCTCACTTTGTCCCAGATTACCTTTCCCTCTCCCCGTGTCCTCAAGTCCATTCTCTACATCTGTGTCTTTATTCCTGTCTTGCAGGCAGCTTTGAAGCTGCAACAAAGTAGCCTTCAAATGGGGAAAATGTGGGGTTTCCCATCAGTCCCCAATTTCAAACTTGATCCCACAGCTTATTTACCTGTAGTGTTTGACTATCTAAATAGACACGGCACACAGCAGACCCTTCCATGAAGAAACTTTACGTTTAGTTGTTTCTCCAACATGTCTCAAACAGCTTATGCCAGCACTCGTTGTTCTAGTCTGTGAAATGGTTATTGAGCCGTTTCGACTGCTCCAGTTGAAGACAGGGAGATGTTCCAGACAGGGAAATAACCCCTTGCCTAAGAGTTCTCCTATCCTAGCTTGCGGGAAACACATCCACTTCCTAAACGGGAGCCCAGCATTTCGTTTTGCTCTGACCAGCGACTGTCCCTCCAATCTTGCCTCCAAGCCTGAGAGAGCTCCATGCAGCAAGCCAGTAACTTTTGCTGTGGTAGGTGTGCCTGTCTCTCCCCCATTTCACTAGCTCTTTTATTAGACAAGTTCCATATGCTGAAAGCCCAGTCTTTAAGAAACTTTGTTCCTCTGGTGTGTAGGACTCATATTCACTTTCTGTATGGGAAAGAAAACTTCACCTGGATTTGAAAGGCCTTCACAACAGATATGCCGTTGGAACACAGAGCTTTGCTTAGCTTTCAAAATACCTCCCCAAAGAGCAGTCTCACAGGTCTCTTACACACACAGTGATACTCCCTGCTTCGCACTTCAAGGACACCTTCCACTGAGTGAAAGGACTCAGCGTGGAGTCGTTCTTTCTTAAGTATGGCAAGAAAAAATGGGCCACATTCCTCACGTGAGAAACATGCTTAACGATGCCATCCTCATGTCTTTGCCTTCCAATGGATTTGGGCGCACCTGGTTTAGCTCCACAGAACATGGGAAATACAAAGGCTAGATTAACATGTCTTGGGAGCCAATCACTACATATGGCACACAAAAGGGATAAATTCCCTTCCCAGAAGGAACACTGTTAGAGAAAATTTGTGCTGGTGGCATGGCGACCGCTGACTAAGGGGATACTTTTCCTTGTATACGTTTAGAGAGGACTTTGCTACTGTTACAGAGTCCAAGCTCGCTTTGCTCTCCGCATGACAGGCCAATAAATTGGAAATGAGGCGTTGAGGCAAGGAATAGACTTAATTCAGAAAGCCGGCAGAGTGAGAAACTTGCAGATTAATGTCTCAAAGTAACCATCTTATCAGGATTTGGATTCCAGTTTCTTTTATAGCACAGAGAGGGGGAGGAAATGAGGAAGTAAAGTAAAAAGGCCTTAAGTTTTGCAAATATCCCCTGGAATGGCCAGCCTCGGGGAGGGGATGTGTTAATTTCTTTCTTGTAGCCATCCACAGGTGGACAGCGTCCGGATGTTTCCCTGAACATAGGCACTTTGGTTCAACATTCAGGCAGAGGGGCAGGGTTCCCCAAGGCAGGCCATTATGTATAAACAGTGTCTTTTTAGTGAACAACAGCAGTGGAAAGCAAAGCTTAAAGTAAAATAAACAGATCCTACATGTAGTCAGACTTGGCTCTTCCCTGTTACACTACTATTCTCCATGAGGGATGCATTCTTGAAAAAAGACTCAACATCACCTACCCCAACTCTAGTGGTTCTAGTCTGTGAAGAAAACCCTGGCCTGCTTCAGACACTTCGGTTAAGTCCCAGGCATGGAAACCACCCTGTGCTCTCACCCAGCTTGTGAGCAACACAACCATTTCCTAAACGGGAGCCCAGCCTTTCCATGCAGTTGGACAGGCCATTCCCTCCTACTTGGCTGTGGAACACAGAGCCTCCATCCATCATTCCACTCGATGTGAGAACTCTTATTTGTTCATGGCTCTCTCACACTGCATGAGGTACTCTAAATCCTCTGTCAATATCCCATTCCCTGAGAGCATCAGGGAGGTGACTCGTCCAGCATGGAAGGAACATGTACTTTTTCCTTATGGGAAAGGAGCCTTAGCCTGTACCTGAAATGCTTTCAATCTGCTTCACCTTTACAACTCAGAGCTTAACGTCCCTGGAAAGTACATCTAGAAATAGCAGTATGACAGAGCTCTAAAACAAGATACCACAAGCTTCACCCTTCATGTACCTACGTCTTCCCCTCAGTGAAAGAACAGATTTCGTTGTTGTCCTGTCTTATGTGAATAAACAACCGGCTAAATTTCGTAGGTGAGAAACATGTTTCTCAAAGGCTTCGCCACCCAATTCCATGGAGTACCTTCGGCGTAAGGTCACCATCACATAAGAGCGGCCAAAGCTAGGTTTAAAATTTTGCCGTACACATTGCTACTGACTATGGTTCACACACCAGTCCTCCTTTCCCTTCACAGAGAGAACCCTGTTAGAAATCTCGTGTGCCAGTTACTTCGTGGCAAAGAGATCTGGTGGCAAACGCATCATTTTGTACGGGTTACTGAGTACGTTGCTTGGATTCACTCGTGTGTACCTGTTTGGAAGGGCGACGCAGAGTCACCTGTACAAACACTCGTGTTACTAGCCTAAGAAATAAAACCCTAGGGGTTTCAGACAAAGGGTGAAGTCCAGGGCGTTACAACTTTGCTGTAGAGAAAAGTGCTCCCATGTAGCTTGTGAGATACGTGTGTTTCCTGAATGGGAAACAAGCCTTCCCATACACTCTGAGAGGCTTTACTAATCTTGAGCCTTGGCACACAGTGCTACAGGAGTAGCTTTCCATGAACTGTCAGAAAGATTCCTTTTGCAGGTCCCTCCCCAATTACCCTAGATACTCCTAACCCCTCGGGACAAGTTCCCCAGCTGCACGAACAATCAGTCCCTAGAAACCCACATCCCTCTACCTTGCAAGAAGCACATACATTTGCTCTCGGGGAAGGAAGTCTCATCGTTAGCTGAAAGACCAGGAATCCCTTTCACCTTTAGAAGACAGGGGCTAACCTACCATCAGGACCCTCTGGAAAGAGCATTATGTCAGAGCTCCTCAACAATATACCCCATGTTGTCACTTCCAGCACATTTTCCCCTGAGTGAAATCAGGCCGTAAGAGTCGTTTCCTGAGGTAAGCAACAACGGTGTCCATTATCTATCTTGAAACACGTTTAACCATGCCATTGCAAAGGCTTTCCCTTCGAGTTGAAGGGAGCGCACCTCGTTTAGCTCAGCACCACATGGGATGGTTCATGCTTGATTTACAAGTTAATGGACAGGTCACACTACCTCTATATAGATAACACTCAAGTGAGAACTTACTGTCACACAAAGAACACTGTTCGAAAGGCTGTGTGCTGGTGACTTGTTAAAAAGATCTTCTGGTGCATGTGGACAATCTTCATGGTATACAGGTGACAGAGGCCTGATTGCTTCCATTCTCATGTGGTTGTTTCTCCAACAGGTTTCAAAGCAGCCTATGCCAGAACTAGTGGTACTAGTCTGTGAAATGGTTATTGGGCCGCTTAGAGTGCTCGGGTTGAAGACAGGGAAACAACCCCGTGCCTAAAAGTTGTCTCATCCCAGCTTGTGAGAAACAGAACCATTTTCTAAATGCGATACCAGACTTTCCATGTCCTCTGATAAGGCTTTCACTTCTCTCCATCCTCCAACCCAGAGAGAGCTCCACAGAGCTACTGGTAATGTATACAATGGTAAGGGTGTGGTTCTCTCCCCCATTTAATGAGCTTCTTCACCTCTTTGGTATGTGACAAGTTCCATGCCCTGAAAGCCCAATCTCTTTGAAACTTTGTTCCTCTGGCTTGTAGGACACACATACATTTTCTCTATGTGAAAAAAGCCTTAACCTGTATTTGAAAGGCTTTCACATCCAATTCACCTTTTAAACACAGAGCTTCACCTAGCTTTCAAATACCTCTACAAAATGCAGTATGAGAGATCTCTTAAAGATACTGTAATACTTCCTGCTTCACACTTCATGGACACCTTCCACTTAGTGAATGGACATACTGTGGAATAGTTTTTTCTTATGTACCATAAGAAACAAAGGGCCACATTCCTTACAGGAGACGCATGCTTAGCAATACCATCTACAAATCTTTAACTTCCAGTGGTTGTTGGCTCATGTTATTTAGCTCAACAGCACACTTGTAGTACAAGTGTTAGATTTACAGCTTTGGGGATCAAGTCACTTCATACATCATAGAAAATGTTTAAATTCCCTTCACAAAAGGAACACTATTAGAGAAACTCTGTGTTGGTGGTATGTTGAAAGATCTTCTGCTGACTAAGGGGAAACTGTTGTATACATTTTTTTTTTTTGATGTGGACCATTTTTAAAGTCTTTATTGAATTTGTTACAATATTGCTTCTGTTTTTTATGTTTTGGGTTTTTGGCTGTGAGGCATGTGAGATCTTAGCTCCCCATCCAGGGATTGAATCTGTACCCCCTGCATTGTAAGACAAAGTCTTAACCACTGAACTGCCAGGGAAGTCCCTCGTTGTATACATTTTAATGAGGACTTTGCTACTACTCTCCGTTAGCGACTCATTCTTGAAAAAAGACTCAACGTAGCCTACCCCAACTCTAGTGGTTCTAGTCTGTGAAGTAAACCACGACCTGCTTCAGGTCCTTGAGTTAAGTTCCAGACATGGAAACAACCCTGTGCTCTCATCCATCTTGTGATAAACACTTTCATTTCCTAAAAGGGAAACCAGCCTTTCCATGCACTCTGACAGGCCATTCCCTCCTATTTGGCCGTTGAACACAGAGCAACCATCCATCATTCCACTTGACGTGGGAAAGCTTTTTTCCCCAAAGCCTTCTCAATTGGAAGGTGAGCTCTTCTTGCCTGGAAGTCTGTTTCTTTTGTATTTCTTGATAACATTTTCACATAAGAGACCCTTAAAAGATCATTGGATTTAATTACAAATACTATGATTTACTATATTAGAGGACCATATTAGAAGTCAATATTCTAAAAACTTACTGCCTCCACCTAAACTAATTTTAGGAATGCTTTTTTAGCTCTTCAAAAGTAACAACCCCAACTTCCTATACATAAACAGAGAGACTATACAACTATAATCAAGATGATTCCTAGGCAGGTAATGGCAGAGGAACTTTTATCATATTAACTGTTCCACAGATTGTTTAACTTAAAAAGAAAAAAAATCTATTTAAAGGCACTGAAGAACAAACAAAAGGAGTCAAGAACTGGACAGGATTTGATCACTGAAAGAGCTCACTGGGTGCGATCCACATTTATAATGACTTTTCCCCTGAGGACACACCGTAGTCAGAAAACTGCAATATCATTGATTTGAGGTGTGAGAGAATGGAGTTTAGGGCTGTTATAGTAGTTATAAATTAAGAAGGGAAATCCCAAGAAGGAGGGAGTCAAAGAGGAGAAACTCCCAAATCTGTGTGTAAGTCCTCGGCTGATCTCTGAGATGCACATAAGCAGTGAAAACTCCAAGAAGCCCAGTGGAAAGCAAGACCTGGAAGTCTGAAAACAGAGCAGGGATCTCTTCTCCTTAATAGAAGGGATCAAAATTTGGGATTTCAGTCCTGCCAAGTTAAAAGTGTTTGGAAAACACTTTGAGCTTTCTATAGACCTGGACTAGAAGAAACACAAGCCTCCACATGTTCAAGATGATCAGCCAGTAATTTAACTGCCTTCCACTATTATTAGAATAAAATGAAGATAGTCATCCAGGTTAATGATGGGCACTTATTGTAGATACTTAAAAATATTATTCAGTTCTATTATTTCAAGAAGACTTATAAAGTGTGAAAAGAATCTAAAAAAGAATGAATATATGTATAACTGAATCATTTTGCTGTACACCTGAAACTAACACAACATGGTAAATCAAGTATACACCAATACAATTAAAAAAAAGAAAAGAAGACTTATAAAGCTTAGAACTGGTAGGTGGTAGACAGGGTAAAATGGCTACTAGCACAGAGTGAATGAAAGAAAAAAGCCACTGGCACCCAGTCTAGAATAAGAGAATGTGTTAAACAGACATAATAAGTTATAAAATATTATAAAACATGAATTTATTTACAAACAAAATGAAACTATAATATTTGAACAAACTTTTTAAAAAGGTCTTTCATTCTTATAAAGAACAGGCTTACTTAAAAATCAGTTTTAAATGACATGAACCACAACGTAATTTTAGAAGTAAAAAACATTTTACAGAATGGTATCTGACAAAAATAAAACTTAAAAGCATCTAGAATATATATTTATAGATTTTTTTAAAAGATCAAACTTTTCCAGTCAAATTATTTTGAAAAATTCCAAAGTATGCCATGTTTAACCAACAGTTTGCTTCCAAATAGGAGTCTCCTTGAAGAAACTAAGTATCAATTTTCAAACAACTATGCTCCCCCATTTGGTTGCTGGAATCATTCCGATTAAAACAAAGATCTTTACTTCAATGTAAATTAATATGGCTAAAGACGCCAATCCTGAGTTGTTTTCTTTTTTCTCCATTAAATTCACTAGTACACATACATATCACTTTGAAGCACCATCAAAAACAGAAATGGAAGACACAATAGCAGATGGAAGATTATCTGCCTCTGGAAGAGCCAAAATTAACGTAGACTTCATTTTCCTGATCTATAAAGGAGTATAACCACATTCTCCATGATTATTTCTTTCTAAAATGCTACATATTTGAAGGCAGACTTTGTGCCCTTCCTTCCGTCCCCTACATTCCCCCACCAATTGATAGTAATTAACATGGATTCTGGAGTCGGCTTGCCTAGGTTTGAATCCCAGCTCAGCCAGTTATTTTGTGATCAAAATACTTAAACTCTACTCAGTTTCCTAATGTGTAGAGTAGGGATATTAACAACAGTACTGATCCACAGAGTTGTTATGAGGCATAAATAAGATAATGTGGGTAAAGCACTTAAAACAGTGACTGATACAACGTATATGAGTTTTCAAATTTGTCATCACCATCATTCACTGCTTATGGGAAAAGATCTTGACTATGCCATATGAAGAAAAGAATGTCATATGGGAAGATATATTAGGTTAAATCAGCAAATATATGAGTACAAAACACAAAAATGTCTTTTTAAACATTTACCTTAGCTCCATACAATTCAGGAAACATTTTAAAAAATATTTTAATAAACAGACATGGATGCTATAAAATACTTTGTGGACCAAAACTTAAAACTATAGAGAAAAGTTAACTCAGACAATAAGTTTAAGTACAAAAACACCTGGAAATGTAGCACAGTATCACCACCTAGTGGATACTGCATTAAAAAATCTTACAGATGGTGCTTGCCCTACTTATTTGCAAGGCGAAAAGCCTTTTCAAATAAAAGCACATTCTCTTCACGAATGTAACGGGGATTACAAAATAGAAAATAAATTATTTTAATAGCAGTACTGTCCAGCACTATAGCTAAAATACCTCTTACTAAGTCTGTATCTCGAATTTGTTTCTAAAACAAGGGAACAGAGTTAAAAGTAGTTTTTTTCCAGAAATTTAAAACGTCAAAGTCACCGTACAAGCCACCAGATATACTTCACCATGACTTAGCAATTAATGCAGAAAATATTAGCCATAAAAAACTTAGGAATTTCAAATCACAGTGTTGTAAGGTATCTTTAAAAGCCATTTTATTCTACCTACTTGCTATCTGAATCTCTTCTGAAGCATCCTTGATAAATAGAATCTTGGCTCCAGAGAGTATAGGCAAACTTACTTTTTTTCTGGGTCCGTTCCCCTGCAGAGACTAAACAATTAGAAAATGTATGTTTTTCATGAGTTGAAATCTGTTGGCCTTTGATTTACAGGTGTGAATAGTCCAATCCTTCCAAAGAATTATTCCTCAACTATGAGATCTTACGAAGTTATGGGATCTCTGCTCTTCCAACTTAAACATCCTATATATTCTTTTAGCTATCTCTCTTCAACAGAACTATAAACACTCATCATCTGTTCATGCTCCTTTAAACAGTTCTATCATTTCTAAAAATGACTGCATCCAATATAAAAATTAATATGTCATGAATGGTCTGGCTAATGCAGAGCAAGGACAGATTACCTCCTCTCTCTCCATATTCAACTTCTCTTAAGGAAAAACTTTCATGGTGAGGCAGAGTAGCAGCCAAAAACTCACAGGCTCGGAAGTCAGACCAATCTATGTTCTTAAGTAGTTGACTGATGCAAGTTACCTGATGTGCTTGACTTTTAGTTTCTCCAGCAGTCAAACAGAAATCAACATCTGCCTCATATAAATAAGATCAAATAAGACAGTATTTGTAAATCAGCCAGTATAATGCCTAGCACACTATAGGTGCTCAATAAATAATAGCAATTATTACTATTACTTTTCCTCCCTCTTCTTCATTTTGCATATGCCATACACACACATATATGGTTCAACTGAAATGACTTGTTTCAGTGAAAAATCAATGCAATGTGTAATATTTTCTCATCAGAAAAATACAGTATCTCTATTGGTCTGATGGTGCAGAGTTCAAATTAAATTAACATTAAATTCATCAAATGCTCATTTTTTTAAAAGCACAATATAAGGATATTTTGGATTACTTCACGGTGACAAAATTTCTTATCCTAGAAATAATTTCCAAATAGTAAAGAATTTAGTGTTGGATTTAGGAATACGTGTTAACAAATATATCCTCCATTTATCCATTTTTTATAATGTTCTCAGCTATACAGGTTTTAGTATATTGGAAACGCTGTCTTGCTATCAACATTTAAATACATTAAAAAGTACCCTAAATAACAGTTATCCTTAAAGTAGCAAAATGCAGCATAAGTAAAACAACATGAACTATTCATAATTGGTTGAAATCTCTTTGCCCTTAAAAGTTTGATAATGATCAAGAATTCTGCTGCTATTATAATGGTCGATAGTAACTTATTTTTCTTATTTTAAATAAACAGCAATAGTTTTGAAATCACATCCTATTATAAAAACAGCACATATTTTCAAGTAAATACGTGTGTAAGTACTAAACACTACAGTAAATTAAAAAATTTAAAACTAGGTCAGGAAACTTAGGCACAAAAGGGTTAGAATGTCTCATTATCAAATATGTGATTTATTTCCTGAAAGTAGTTTATGGTTATATATCATACTTCTTCTAGGATGTTCACTTCATTCCATACTAAAAAAACTTCATTCAGCATACATTTACTCAATATTTATTATATGACATATTTATGAACTTTATGGATATACAGCAGGTGTTGAATTCTTTTTGAAATAAGGCTAGACGGCACTGACTTAAGACAAATACTATTCTCATTTGAAGGGAGGACCAAAGATTAAACCACTTGCCTTATTGATTCCAAAACCACAATCAAATACAGAACTCCTATGCTTTTTCTAGTCCATGGTTCCTAAGTCATATTTAAATTTCCATTAAAAAAACTTATTCATATTATTTGCATGATGCTTCTTTCTTGTTTTACTTTTTAATGAAATTCTAATTATTTTTAAAATAATAAATGCTCTCTAACCTAATGAACTTGAATTGATTTCTTTATAGAAATATTTTACTTGAAAGTGAGCCTAAAATAATAGTCCACTATTTAGAGGGTACAGATAAAATTTGAGTATCTCTTTTCTTCTCCTTTCCTGGTCGTCAGACAATTATAAAGAAAAAAAATGTCAAGCCCAGTGGCGGTTGAATTCAAACTAGAAATACACTACATTATTTATTTATTAGAAATAAACTGAATTAAGCCATTTTTATTAAGGTACGTTGTGACAGGCTAATCACATTCCTGAAATAACTTTAAGAAGAAGGAGGAAGAGACCAGAAAGCTAACATAATTTCTCTTGCCAAAATGACATGCTATGCTTAAACTGAGGAATGACTGTATCATTATTTCCAAATAATTTACATACATAGATGCATTAGAAAAGATTTCTACGTATCCACTAAAAGAAAATATAAATAATATGTGAGGAAACACAACACATTGGAACCTTCCTAATGCTATATAAAGATAATACTCTTTATCTACAGAATTTCATATAAGGTAGAAAAAGTTCAAAAAGATGTATTACTGGGCCTAAAAAACTTATGGACCAAATCTTTTTGTGATATTCTTTAAAATAACCCCATTTACAGACTTCAATAACAATAACTGCAAGGCCCCACAGGGTCTCTAGCTTATCAATACTTGTTTTTTTTTTTGTTTTAAGAATTACCTTCTAATCAAGAAATTCAGTTAAGTCTAATTTAAAAAAAAAATAATGTCAAACGTATCTATTTGGTAACTCTTGAAAAATATTCAAAACACATATAACTTCAGGATGTTTCTAAAAGCAGCTCTGTAGAGCATCTTTTAATTCACAGCATTCCAAAAGATCTCTTAAAAGGGCAGGGACTCAACACTTAAAAATGAATTAGAACAATGGTTCCTTTAATCCATGGAGTAGAATAGTTTCCTCCTTCTTGCCAGACTAGAGAGAAAAAGTTTTTTTTTTTTTGTCTCAGAAATATGCCTAAAAAACAAAAGCCTTGCACCAATGGTATCAGATAAGAAGTTTGTTTTTCCTAAATTGCACATTTTGGGGAGAATTTTGACTTCATATCTCCATTATAAAATAATTATTTGAGTGTGCTTTCTTGTCTAATTTAAAAAAAGTTTCAGTAAAAACATTTGTCCTACAGTCACTGTTATAACTAAAGAGTCAATCTGCTTCCTAAGCACTAAACAGAGTACAGCTTGGCTCCAAAGAGTGTGTACAACCAAAGACTTTGCATTTATTACTCAAGACTACACTTGTATTTTTACCTGTGCATAATTTTATATTTGCAAATGAACAGTACCTTCCAAATCCACTCATTATTTAAAACCCAGAGAAAGCATAATCCAACACTTAAGACAGTTCATACAGTTACTGAAAAGTTTACAAATGTAAAACTGGATTAAAGAATGAATTCTAGTCACAGTTCTAAGTTTACATGTCAACGTTAGCATATCCAAATAATACTTCTCTGTAAGGTAATGACAACCCAATGAATGTACTCCAAATAGCAGACACAGAATCCAAAATTAATCCCCCCAAATCCTACCCAAGCATTTGTTCCCTAATCTACAAAATAAGACTAGATCAAATAATTTCTAAACTTCCTTTAAATTCTAATGTTTTTTGGATAATGGAATCAAATACCAGTTACTTTTAGTTTTATAATTATGTGACCCTGCAAATCACTTGTTTTTAACCTATCTGAAAATATGCAATTTTATTTAAACTATCTCAGCAAAAAATTATTTCCTACAAATTTTATGAAATTTATTGTAAAATCTCCTTTGGTAACTTTGGTGGGTTGAAAAGTGCCCCACAAAAGGATAGGTCAACTTGGAACCTGTAAATATGACCTTATATGGAAAAAGAGTCTTTGTAGACATAATTAAGTTAAAGATCTGGATACGCAATTATCCTGGATTAGGATGGGCCCTAAATCCAAAGACCTTGTCCTTGTAAGAGAAAGAGGATGAGAGGAAGGCCATGTGAAGACAAAGGCAGATACTGGAGTGATACATCTATAAACCAACGAACACCACGGACTGCAGAAGGTAGGAGAGAAGCATGGAATGGATTCTCTTTTACAGCCTCCAAAAGCAACTAACATTGATGACATCTTAATTTTAGGCTTCTAGCCCCCAGAATTCTGAAATTTTTTTTAAGCCACCAAATTTGTGGTAATTTGTTATGGCAGCCAAAGGAAACTGATAGAGTAGCGTATTTCAGAAAGAAAATCCCTTCTAAAAGGTATTATCATCAACACAATTTATCTTTGCCCATGATCTATTTCATATTAGGAACAGTGAAAGGACTTCATCATTTCTAGATTTTTAACAAAAATCAACAACTTGATTCCTAGATAAACACAGAAGAGCCTCTATTTTATAACATTTGCTATCTATGTGAGTCTATTTTACCCTATGATTGAAATTATATTTACTAAAATGTTAAATTTTCAATCAATAATATTACCTAATCATTTGTAAATATTTTTCAAAGACTTTGCTACTTTTTCTGAAGAGAATTAATAAATAAACTTGTATACAAAAAAGTTTCCAAGCTTTCTGAGTGGCCAACAGTATCAAAGAAATATCATGAGATAGCTATGAATAATTTTACTTTCCCATCATTATTCAGGCTTATGGAGCAAGTCTTAAACTTTTCTCACTTCTTTATCATTTAACTTCCTTGGGTCATATATATATATATATATATATACATATTTCACATATATATATATTTAAAATACATATTTCTGATATTTAAAGCACAAAAAATCTGATGTGATCTGCGGATCACCATGGTGCCTAAAAGAAATTTCAAAATTTCTACTTAGTTTTCATTATGGAAATAGTCTAAATAATAAGTCTATTTTTAGAGTTCAAGATATTTCTGATATTACCACATAAACCTCTGAATGTCCTGACTATTTGGCCACTGAAAAGTCTTATTCAGAAAGATATAAAAAGTTAGGAAATTCACAACTGCATAGCAACCCAGCTCACAAACAAGTCTGGATGTAGGTGGCAGAGGTATGTTAAGCCTATAAATAACATAGGGTAAAATGAAGTAACGAAATTCTAGCAGTTTCTGAGGTACTATAACGGTGAATAAGCATATGAAAAACATTAAATTCCAGAATACCGACTTTGATTTCAATGAGTCAGCGATACTCCAACCAGCAAATATATAAACTGGAACCAACAAATATTTCACAATTTCAAATCTTTGAAAAACTCTTTTCCACACATAGAATGTATAATGTCTATTATCTGCTAGCAAGTATTTATGAGCGTAAGTAAATTTCCAAACTAAAAATATGGAGACTAAAGTAATCACAAAAAACTGAATTCTCCGTTTCCAAACTAAGCAAAGAAAAGACCTGATTTTCTTAAGAGACAGTAGGTGAGGAAAGGAAAAAAAGAGAGTAAAAGAGAAAAAGTAGAATAGCTGAGGAAAGTGTAGGCAGGCTTCATGACTACTCCGGTCACCAATAACAATTCCACCATTAACTACCACAAAAGCACAAAACAGAAACATTAGAAGGATGTAGGGCCAAGTCAAAAGGAAAAGCATACTCAAGTTCTTAAAGGACATGGAATAAGCCAAAAGGAACTGAAGAATTTTCCTGAATTCTGAAAATGGTCCTTTAATAGAGGGAAGCCTCTCTTCTTTCTTCTTTTGTAGCTCGGTTTTCCAAGCTTCAGTAAACTTTTGTGCAATGACGTTTCCTGCACAGAAGATAGCCCAGACGATATTTGTTTGACGAAACATGAAGCCACAAAATCCAAGCAAGGCTGAAGTTTTATGATTTCCATAAAGACACATCAAGTAGGCAAAAAGAGTAAAAAACATGGATCCTGCTTCTGTATAATAAAGGAAGTTAAAAAAATAGAGTGTGGGAAATACTGCTAATGTTAATGTTGACAAGATTCTCTGGATACTTGAGGCAGCCTACAAGAAGAGAAAACACAGTTCACAATAAAACAAATAGGCTGTTTCTGCTGAGCTAATGAACTAAAAAACAAAAAACTGCCTGAGTCTTATTTTAAAAATATTATTCAACATTAATGTTATTTCTGGCTTTGCAAAAACACAGTATGTATTTATAAGGGCACTTTCTGATACTTTTTAGTTACACCTAGCAGTTTGGAAACCAGTAAGACAATACATGTGTGTGTCAAAGCCTAAAATACTTTGAATCATTCAACAAATAGTTAAGGAGTTATTGCGTGCAAGACAATGACCTCAGTTCTATGGGGAACATGGAGACAAATGGGACACAGTGCAGGTGGTTCCATTTCAGTGAGCTTATCTTCGTGCCTTCCATAAGCATTCACTTAGCCATCATCATCAATTTCTTTTAAAGATATCCCTTCAAAACTGTGCACTAGAGAGAATATAAATATGTATATAACATTTATACCACCATACACAATGATCTTATTATTTTATGATGAAATTACAGGGATCTTCCTGAAAATAGTGGGCCTAGTCTAAAGTTTTAAACATCTTCTTTTGGGCTGATAGTCTCAGGCAGAATTTGAAAGTATTCTTATCTCCTTGAATTCTATCATCCAGTTAATCTAAATCATCAAGCCAGACCATGCCATTACCTTGATTAAAATTAAGGGCTGTCCATCACCTATTAGATAAAGTTTAAAATGCTTTCCATGACATAAAAAGATATTCGTGACTTCTCCCCTACCTTCTTCTACAGTCTTCTGCAGCCTCACGTCCCTGTACTTTATAACCTTATAATTCCAAATAGCAATTCCCTGCATCTTGTTGTTCAATGCCTTTCTACTTTTGCTTATGCTGTTAATCCTGTCAGGATTCATTCCCATCCTACAGTCCTATCTGTCATCAAGATTCAGCTCAGGTACCATCTTCTCTGTGAAGCCTTACCCAATGCCACCCACACCTCTCCCTCCCAGTCAGGGTGCAACAAGTGCTCCTCTGCTCCTTCTCTGTATCCTCATAGCGTTTTATAGCTATTGCTCTCTCATAATTTACACTATTGAAATCATCCCTTTAAGTTAAAAGTAACTATTATAATTAATATTTATTGATTCCTTACTATATACCAGGCAATATTCTAAGCACCTTCCATTTATTAAGCTCTTCTACTCTTCAGAACAGTCCTGTGAGGTAGAGTCTATATTTTTCTCATTTAACAGATGAAAACAAGGAGTCACTAAGGGGTAACCTGCAAAGTAACACAATTAGTAAGTGGATAGAATTCAAACCCAGGTAATCCACCTCCAAGGTCTGCATTCTTAAATCATAAAAAATTGCTTGGTAATGTCTGTTTCCCCTAATGAAGATATAAGTTTTATAAGAAAAAGATTGTGTCATTTACCTCTGTAATCTCAGTGCTTAGCATACTGAGATATTTACTGAACTGGTTTAATTCATGAAAATTTATAGATTTTATAAATAAATAAGAGTAATTCAAGTATTTAAACACAAATATCTTCTAAAATGGGGGTAGGGGACTTGCTTTATCTTTACAAAAGATACACAAATATTAAATGTTAAATACATTTTTCACCAAATTTCATAAAACAAATTCACCATAATTGTGGAATTGACTGTACATAAACTTAAATATAATAAATTATTTTGAAAACAAACCTTGTGCCTGGGTTGCACCTTGCGGAGAAGCAAATATAGTAAATAGAAGTTGCCAACACTGAAGAGAAGATTAACAAATCTGAGCATTCCAATAGAGCAGACAACGTGTTCCGACCATCCAAAGATCCAACTGGCAGGTTTGACCACTCCAACTGACAGCAGGTATAAGCCAGGTAATGTAGTAATCATGGGGTCCCACTTAAAAAAAAAAGGTCAACAATAAAGCAAAAGCAAGAGGCAATACTGATAGGACTGACACAGAGATGTCATCTTTACCAATAATCAGGCATTTTGGGAAGTTATCCTAAGTCACAGTTAAATGAGCAAATCAGATGCCTCCTCTAAAGAAAAGTTTATCTTATGTTTTGTCCCTGTACCTGCTTTGTGATTGTTAAGGTACAAGCAACCAGTAGACAACAACTTAAACTCAGTTTCTATTTTCCAAGATATACTCTTTGGAGGGCCTGTAATTTGCTGATTGAATTGCAAATGCTCCAGTTTTAAAAAGCCTGGAATCATCCGCTGGAACTCTGATAGATTTGGAGAAAAAAATGTTTAAAGAGATTAAAGCACAGGATCCATAATGACAACTACAATGTAGAGAGCCATGAATTGTGCTAAATCCTCTGTATATAATCCTGCAACAAGCCCTACAGTAGATACTATTTTACTGTCATTTTCAGATGAGTAACCTGAAACTCAGAAAATTTCCAAGCGGCATGACTAGTAGATAACAGTGCCAAGATTTAAAATCAGGTCTTTCTCTAACTATAGACTTTATATTTCTAACCACTACTCTACAATGACTTCACCAGAAGAGAAGGATAATGTGTCTGTTTTTGTATCCATATCTACACATCTATGTAGCCAAATATATACTCAAACATGCTGGCACTTCACTGGTTGCCAGTTTATCCAGTTAACAAAGGTTGCTAAAAACACCAAGGATGGGGTTAATGTAACTTGTCACTTCTTAGTAGCTGAAGATTCCCCCCTCCCCCTCCTATCCGACTCCCAAAATACACAGTGAGATGCTTGACAGGTGAGCTAAAGTGAAATTTTCTAACATTTCCTAGGAGCAGTCCAATGCCTCTAATCCCGGGATTGGCAAAGAAAAACTAGGATAGCTTTCATCATTAGCCAAAAAGAGGGGCAGTAACTCAGTTCCCCATTAGTTAATCTCCCAGAGCTTTTCTTGCTAGGAGACAGATCTGCTCTTTATTCATTCATTTAGCAAATATTTTACAGATCTCAGAGACAGGAACGAAAGATTACCCAGTTCCTTTCCTGTTTGGAGTGGAGGGAGCTAAGGATAAAGGTAGGAGAAATTAGAACTGGGGCCAGCTCTTCCCTTTCTAGCCTGTTCGAGGGTGCAGACAGGTTGGGGACCCCACCTGCGAGAGGGAGAAATGGCCCTCACAGTAGCGCTGTGCCTGCGGCAGGTGGAAGATCTCGTCCATGTAGGGCTCTCGCAGCGCCCGGCTGAAAGCAGAGAAAAGGAAGCAGGACACTAAAAAGGTACAGCTCAGGGCTGCCGAGAAATAGTAACCCTCCAGCTGCGCCATTCCTGCCCGCATTGCCAAGAATCTAGTCCTGGAAAATATGTGCGGGATTCTCAAGTCCCCAAAGTCGAGCTTGACATTCGGGCTCGAAATGGGCGCGCAAGAAGGGACTGGCCGGAGGGAACTGAGCATAGCCGGAAGGCAAAGGATGCTGGGAAGAGCGGACCCTGAACTTCCGGAAGGGTCGGGTCACTGTTTTCCGAGAGAGGAGTTTAGGTAACGCACCGGACCGTTGCCCTGTCAATCACGTTGCGCAGGGCGCACTGAGTGGTCAGAGCAGCCGGAAGGGGCAGACCTCGGGGGATCTGAGGGCGCTGGAGTTCCGCAGCTTGTTGCTTTGAAATGAAAGCAGCTGCTTATCCTGAAGGTCTTTGTTGGCTTTTTTCCTGCTGTTCCCATTTCTTACCAGAAGGTGGCAGCATTTTCCCACGTTTGCAATCCCCAAGCTCTAAAAATTTACACATTCCCCCGCCCAGGTTATTTTTTTCTCTCAAGTGATCTGAATTACTAAACAGTCAGTTCCAAGGCATTTGATTTCATCAACTTTGGAGGGTGGGAGGGGGAGCGTTGGTTGCGGAAGTTTCAGATTAAAACTTGAAGGTCCAGAGAGACCCTTTACTGCTGAATGAACTTCACTAAGTCATTTTTAGATTAAAAGAGCTCTTTCAAAATGTCGGTACTCTGAACGAGGATTTATTTACATCATCACTCATAGTGCATTCGAATAGGCAGATCACAGTACTCTACGGGAGTTGGGGAAAGCAGTACTTTAGAAATTGGGGTGTTTTAGTTAAGGAAGGCGTCTCTGTGCCTGTAAGTTTGATTGTTCTTAACGTCTCTATTGCAGCGTTCTGTTTTTCCTACTAAATAATAAGCACGAGCATCTTAATGGGTGGCACTATGTATCATTTATATTTGTAGTCCCCAGAATGGCTTTCACATATTAGACATTTAAATTCGAAGACTTTTATAGTTTGCGTTGACTTCACACAATTCCAGTATTGGGGGTTGGAGGCTGGAGGTGAGAGAAAGTATTTGAAGAATGCTGGAGATAAATTATGTTTTGTAATTTTACCTTGTGCTAGCAGGCAATGTTTTGTAGAAAAATGATCTCTTGGATAACCTCAATCGCTGTTGTCTTTGGTGGGAATAAATAAAAAATGAGTCAGGATATTTTTAGAGTTGCAAACCTCAGGGTTTTCAGTTCAACTCTTTCTCTGGGTCAAAGCTAATTCACACTCTCCAATTTAAGCAACTTTCTCAAATTAAACTGACTGCCTCTCTATTCAGTCTCTGCAATTTCCTTATTAATAAGAGGGGTATGAAGTGAATATGTGGTGGGATAAGAACATGTAAAAACCACTGGAATAAAATCATGTCAGGATCCTACTGTGATACATAGTTTTGTTTTCCCTATTCTCTCCCATTTTATTATTTAGTCCATGCTGTACTTAATCTATTTGAAATCATGTTCAGATGATCTAGGCTTCAAGAGGTTGATATGATCTACAAGTAACTGACTCCAGAACCCATGACTTTCTCAATTATGATATACATACTGTAGGGGCAGAAAGATATCTTTTTCCTGTACTGTTGTTACTGAACTCAGGTCCGGCTGCTTGCAGCCCCCAAGTCAATAATTGAGAGAGAAAGAAATGCTGCTAGAAAGGAAAGCTGTTTTTAATCAGAATGGTGGCAGTCTGGGGAAATGGTGGCCTCAGTGTCCCCCCAAAAGAATCTCCAAAGATTCTGCTTGGCCATTAAAGTTTTTAGAGGGAAAAAAGGAAGTAATCTCTTTTATCATTGAGATAGGGGGTCAGAGTCATCGCCATCCCCCACTGTGTGCAGGTTAAGGTGCAGGCTTGTCGACTTCTTGTGATTTTTCTTTAAATGCTATCTTGTTCACACAGTTTGTTCATGAGTTTACTAAAAGGGAAGCTAGGGAAGAGAGCTGGTCATCTGTTAATTACTTATTCTTCATTTCCACTTCTTTGATCTACGGAAAGAACCAAAATCTTAGCAAGGTACTGTGTGATCAAAAGACTTTAAAGGTGTGCTAGAGCCAGAGATGAGTAAAACATGGGGGTGCCTGCTTTATAGTTAGTGTCAAGACAAAAGGGGCCTCCTGCAGAGAGCTCCTTGCTGCCAAAAGCTGCTTACACTTTTCTAAGTTCTCAACTGGGACATCTGTAACAAAAGACAGATTGAGAAGAAAAAAGCATACAAATTTATTTAATATAAGTTTTATGTGATATGGGAGCCTTCATAAGGAAGTGAAGATCTCAAAGAATGGTTTAAACCTGAACATTTTTGTGCTAGACTTGATGGAGAGCAGAAAATCATGGAAGGATATGATAGGGCAAAGAATATGAGGTAAGTGTATTAAACTGAAGGAAACAGCAATGCCAGCTCATTCAGATTCCTCTGTGTCCCTTTGATAGGGACAGAGTAAAGGGACAAAGTGGGTGATTAAATAGTTAATCCCACTAGGGGATCATAAGTAGAGAAAAAAGTATTTGATACCCCTGTAAGTTAATGATCACTCGAGAAAGCAGGTTTGCTTAGCAACAAAACCATGCAACAGAAATATGACACATGCCCCCCAAATAATAAAACAACGGTGGCATTAGACTTATATTCTGCCCAGTGAGTTCAATAAGTTAATGATTCCTAGTACATGCTCCTCCGGGCAAACTAAAAACAAAAATATAAGGAAAGGGTGACGTTATACTGAAACCTGAGATGATTTACCATTTTTAGTGTATGTTACTGCCTTTTTGTTCATTTCCATTGTGCCAGGACAGTCCTGGCTTGACCATGTAGGGACAAGAAAACTCCCCCATCTGACGTGGAGAAGGAACTGATGATGGAAGCGTGACACCTACTCAAGAATGAGAAAGGAGGTGGTCTTTTCCCCCGCCTCACTTTTCCTTTGATTACAAAACTAGTTCACTACGTTCTTGGGTCGTGGCACCCTCTCCCCTGCCCACTTGTAAGCCTCACAAGTGTCCTATTCTAATAAATCACTTCTTATTTATCACTTTACCTCTTGCTGAATTCTTTCTGTGCTGAGACATAAAGAACTGGAGTTCCTCAGAGTCCCCCGAGGTGCATTTCTGCAGTTTCACCTTCGTCTTCAGAAATAACGATGCTTCTTTCTTCTGGGTATAGGAAGGTCACCTCTCATGTGAGGGTTTTATGACCTACTTCAGGGGAAGGTAAGAATGTCCTTCCTAGGTTTTATGATCTGCTTCATTGGAAGGTCAGATAGTCCTTCCTGCACATCTATTTCTCAAATTCCTTACACTTGAAATATTCAATATGCCAAAGTGCCACATTTTGGACTAGTGTGTCCTGGTCCCCTGTCAATACCTGAAAGACTACTGACCTTCCCTCGAAATAGTGGACAGTTTTTGAAGGTAGTAGAACAAGGCCAGCCATTCATGCCATGCGTTTCTCTCTGTAATGATTGCCACCAAGATCTTACATTAAATATCTGATCCCTATACATATCTCATACATCCCTTTAAGATAATTGGAAAGTTTTAAGGAAATAAGGGGTTTAGAAGTGTTAGTTTCATTAATAATTTACTTGCCTTCATTTTACAGAAGCTGAAGTTAAAATAAGTGGTTTACCTGAAATCATGTAGGAAGTTAGTGGCAGAGCCATGAAATTAGAACATCAGATCAAAAGTAATAGAATAATATCATAGACTTATGGCTTAAAATAATCTTCAATTTAAACTGAACTGAATGTTTCATTATTACCAATAACCTTTTATTTACATTCTATTCCTTTGTGTTTCCATTCACCAAGTCAAAAATACAGGTTTCATTTTTTAAAAAATTTCCATGGTGAAGACTAATTGCATCAAAATCTGCTAAGGAACTTTGTGAAAAACTAGATTCCAGGGTACTATCTCACACCACTAAATAGTAATTTTCACATAATAATCATCAGTGAAAAACATATTACTTAAGAATGCTAAGAAACACTAAAGGCCCAATAGAAGTCTTCATAGAATACTCCACTAGTTTGTTGGTGAATTACTTTTACTGTCTGCAAATTGATGACGTTGTTGTCACTTGTCTACTTTGGGATTATGACATCTCTCATAACCTATTTTTTTTTTTAATAAATTTATTTATTTATTTATTTATTTTTGGCTGTGTTGGGTCTTCATTTCTGTGTGAGGGCTTTCTCTAGTTGCGGCAAGTGGGGGCCACTCTTCATCGCGGTGCACGGACCTTTCACTGTCCTGGCCTCTCTTGTTGCGGGGCACAGGCTCCAGACTCACAGGCTCAGTAGTTGTGGCTCACGGACTTAGTTGCTCCACGGCATGTGGGATCTTCCCAGACCAGGGCTCGAACCCGTGTCCCCTGCATTGGCAGGCAGATTCTCAACCACTGCGTCACCAGGGAAGCCCTCTCATAACCTATTAATGCTTTTCCAAGGTCTGCCACTAAATCAAGACCTCACATTAACATAGCCATTTCTAGGGATTTTAATGAAGTAAGTTATGTTTTAGTAGATCTACATTTTAAAACTGATCACCATTAATATTCACCTTATGTTCTCCATTTTCCATAAGTCTTTATTTTGTGAAAAAGAGTCATCATTAGAATGTGTGGTCCTATCATCATAGATCCTCAATTAAACTTTTTATTTTGTCTTTGTCTTGAACAACATATAACAAGTTATGGCAAAATGGGCAATTTCTTTTGGAGTTCTAAGGATAGGTAGTGTGTACAAGAAATAAATCTTTATTGGTTTAAGCTATTAAGATTTTGCATTTATTACTGCCATAAAAATTCCCTAACAGTGAGTTTCCCCAAATGTTGTAATTCTGATAACTGAGAAATTTGTGTAAGTACTATCACTTTGAAGTGATATTCCAAGTACTATCCTTCTTCTTATTGAGAAGGATAGTACTTTTCCACTTTCTACTGAACTAAAATACTGACCACTTGATAGTCACAGTGATGGTTTACTCACTTTTTGGTGCCAATTTGTTCTAGCTATAGCTGTACCTTGGGCCAAAATCATAGACGATAACTTCCAAAATGCAAGTATCCTTGAGGTTAATCTCAACATTCCAATTTAAAAAAATGTTTAAAATTCATCAATTAATTCATCAATTAATTAAAAAGAAAACACACACAAAATTTTGATACTAAAGCTTTAGCCAATATTTTAGCTCTTTACTGAAAATATCTTGGAGATAAGTTGTAAGGTGACCAATCTTCCTGGCTTGCTGGAGACTTCCTAGTTTTAGCTTTGCAAGTTATGGGAAATCCTCTAGTCTCAGACAAACAGGGTTGAGTCATCTTCTGGAAAGTTATACCACACAACCCAAAGCAAAACTTCCTAAATATTCCTTATAATACTGGTTCTTAAAGTGTGGTCTCTGGGCCAGCAGCATAGCATCACCTGGGAACCTGTTAGAAGTGCAAATTATTAAGCCCTGTCTTAGAATTACTTAAACAGAAGCTCTGGGGAGTGGAGCCAGGCAATCTGTGTTTTAATATTAATTTAATAATCAATTTATGATTCTCTTAAATTCCCAGGTGAACTTGATGTACATTAAAGTTTGAGAACACTGCAGTCCTCTCCTCTACATTGTCCTTGCTTTTCTGTCCACACATACTGCATCATCCCCTCTCTAGGATTTTTTCTTTGTATTTTTTCATCTTTTTTTTCTCATGGAGAAAATTTTGGCCTCTCCAATTCTTCACGTCCAGGATTCCCCCTACGAAAAACACAATGCTCATTGCCAAGCAACATAGAGACTCCTTACTCCTCAGCAGTTGGAGTGAAGAAATTTAAATATTTACAATTTAATATTTTTCTATCATATATATTCATACTCAGAAACATCTAGTTTTTATTTTTTAAAAATCTCTATGTGAAGGGGAACTGTCTCTTGTGAAAAAGTGAGTAGCTGGAACAATTGTCCTACAGATTTTGATGCCAGTTAAATGAGAAACATTCCAAGGAAAAGAAATTTCACAAAGGCCTTTGCCCATAAACTATATATAATTTAAGGTCATCATAAATTAATTATTAAATGAATTGGGCTATTATATCAATAAAATTGCAGTACCATTAAATCAACCAAAGTGAAAAGTTAGAAAGTAAGACATTCACTTAATTTATAGTATTAAACTTTTAATAAACACAATAATATGATCTTACTAATTTTAAAATTTCAGAGTTTGGACTGAGATTTATGATACAATTGTTGTTACTGAAGAGATGCTCATCCAACTTAATGTGAAATATTGAAGCGGGTTTCAGTTTGCTTATTGGTTTTAGATTAGAGCGAGAGAAAGGCATGAGGTCACCCTTATGCTGACCATTTGATGCCCTGCACCAATTGGTAGTTTGGCATATGTTCAATATATTATTCCTCAATTATTTGCATAATATTAATTTAGTGAGAACAGAAAAATCTGAAATTTCATTAAGAAAATTTAAATACAGAAATGCTCATTTAATTCATTTTTACTAGGAAAAGCAGAGATATTGTAGGTAGGGGTAGTTCCTATTCTGTGGTCCCAGTTCTGCTTTCAGGGTTTTTTTGTGGTTTTTTTTTTGGCTCTTGTTTTGTTTTGTATTGCTTTTCTGAATGAGACAACAAACTATATTAAAGGATTTATAATTATTTAATACATTAAAATGAAATACTACATTGTTTATTACTGTCTCAAAATTTTAGTTTCTGTAACTGCCAAGTTTTGATGACTGATAATGCATCTGTGCAAACATATTTGAGGTAAGCCTATTTCAATAAGGAAGTGGTTTTTCAAAGTCTTCTTTCCACTAGAGGGTGCTGACAACTTCAGCAAAATCAGGACCAATTTGTTACCTTTCCTAAATTGATTCCAGTAATGTTTTAGCCCTGTTTATTGATTAGCACTCAAATATATGCCTAACAAGACTGTCACTCAGGATGGCTGTGTTTGTAGTTTTTAAAGTTCATTATTTTCAATACTAATTCATTACTATTATTTCTGTTTTGAAGATATCTTACAATAATCATATCATCATGCAAGAAATATTGGGGACAGGTGAGAGACTGGAGAGAGCTTGACAGAAATGCATGTGTGCAGAGGTTGATTGGCTGCCACTTGGGGACAAACAAAAAATATCACACACTTTCCTGGACGCTTCAATAGAGTGAAATGAAAGCCTTAGTCCTCAGGGGGAAGGTGAGGAGATGTTTGCATTCCAGAACCCAGGCAAAGTTCCATTGCTTCTGGGAAAGGGAGAAAAGAAAAAACCTGTTACTGATGGAGGGGGAAGAAGGACTTTGGGACCAATATCCTGCACTAATTCAAAGAAGAGGTCTGTTGCCACTAGGGGAGAGGCAGGATACTCTCCTCCCCTCGAGGGCTGCCACAGATACAAGGCTACCATAACATGGAGGAACAGGAACAATGTGAAAGCTCACCCGTAAGGCCTGGATATACAGGGCCTGCTTAACACTGAAGATGGATCGGGAACACTAAACCTACCTCCTGACTTCCCCCATGAGACTAGCACTGAGTGACAAAGCAGTCTGCTGCTGCAATGGGGCAAAGGCATGGAGAGAGAAGCCTCTGAAGTGCAGGCTTGCAAAGACTGCTGAAAAGTTGAGGGTAGCGCAGGAATATTGAAAGAAAACCTTTGACACCCATGGTCCAATACTTAGCACAAGGTAAAAGCAGACCTCTACTAGGATTGTAATTGCAGGTTCATAAATCTGCATATTTTATAGTTTAAATATTGAAAAAGTGTTCTCTAAAGTAGTCGTACCAATTTATACTTCTTTAAGCAGTATTTAAGAGCTTTTCTTATTTCATAGTCTTGTCAAAACTTGGCATTTTTAAAATTTTACCAAGTGATGCATATGTAATGGTATCTCATTGCAGTTTAAATTTACATTTCCCTAATGACTAATGAAAGTGAGTATGTTTGCATATGTTTATTCGTCTTTTGAATATTCTTATTTATGAAGATTTACTCAAGTCAATTGTCCATTTTTCTAAGTTGTGTGTCTTTTAATTTTTTATTTATAGTGAACCCTTTGTTGTTTGTATGTTTTGAAAATGTCTTTTCTCACTCTCTGTGACTTTTTTCACTGCTTATAAAAATAGTGAAAACTACTAAATTTTTTTTAAAAATACTGTATTTGTTTATATATTTGGTTGCACCAAGTCTTAGTTGTGGCATGAGAACTCTTAGTTGCAGCATGTGGGATCTAGTTCCCTGACCAGGGATCAAACTTGGGCTCGCTGCATTGGGAGCATGGAGTCTTAACCACTGCACCACCAGGGAAGTCCCAAAACTACTAAATTTATGTATTCAGATTTAGCAGTCTTTTCCTTTGTAGTAATTTCCATTTATGCAGTTTCCATATACTCTGAGGTCAGGTCTTCTATAATATTTTATGGAATCTCAATTATTTACCTTTCAAACTTAGATCTACAATCCACCTATAATGGATTCTAGTGCATTATGCAAGATATGAACCTAGTTGGTTTCTATAAAAATAAACAATTGTCCTAGCACCATTTTAAAAGGCCATTTTATGTAAAATAGATAGCTAGTGGGAAGCAGCCACATAGCACAGGGAGATCAGTTCCGTGTTTTGTGACCACCTAGAGGGATGGGATAGGGAGGGTGGGAGGGAGACACAAGAGGGAGGAGATATGGTGATATATGTATACATATAGCTGACTCACTTTGTTATACAGCAGAAACTAACATAACATTGTAAAGCAATTATACTCCAATAAAGATGTTAATAAATAAATAAAAATAAAAGGCCATTTTATTGCCACTTCTCTACAGTGACACTTATGTCAAATGAAGAAAAGAAAGGTCCATACTTGCATGTGTCTGTTTCTAAACTCTCTATTCCATTGCTGTATTTGTCTGTCATTGTAATATTACACTATTTTACTACATTTTTAAAATATATCTTAGTAACTGGTGGAGCATTTTTTTCCCACTATGTTCTTTTTTGAGAATATTTTGAATACTCTTGGATATTACATATCCATTTATATTTTATTAATTCCCACAAAAAGCCAGTTGCTGGGGACTTCCCTGGTGGTGCAGTTGTTAAGAATCCACCTGCCAATGCAGGGGACACGGGTTAGAGCCCTGACCCGGAAAGATCCCACATGCTGCAGAACAGCTAAGCCTGTGCACCACAACTACTGAGCCTGTGCTCTAGAGTCATGAGCCACAGCTACTGAGCCCACATGCCACAACAACTGAAACCCACGTGCCTAGAACCCGTGCTCTGCAACAAGAGAAGCCACCGCAATGAGAAACCCGTGGACTACAAGGAAGAATAACCCATGCGCAGCAATGAAGACCCAACGCAGTGAAAAATAAACAAACAAACAAATAAATAAATATTTTAAAAAGCCAGCTGCTTTTTAAATTAATATTGTATTGAATCTATTCAGCTATTTTGGGGAAAGAATTGACATTTTTACTGTACAAAGTAGTTCATTATGCTTTTAGTTTTTGATATTTGTTGTCATCCTCTTTTCAGTACATCAGTCAGAGTCTTACTTTTAAATAGTTCCATAAATTTAAGCAAAGATTCTGATAGATCTCTACTTGGAGGATGTGGGAAGAATATATAAGTGAAGGATGCAAGTAAACTATATCCTCATATTTCATAGTATGAAGTCAACTGAGAATGTCTAATATTGAAAAATCAAGAAGTAGTAATATAAGCATGTTATTTCAGTTTATAGAGCTAAATGTCAAAAGGAGCAGCTTGAAGAATGGAAGATGGTTAAATTAGAGGAACAGGAATCAGGTTGGTAAGGATAGTGCCCATTTTTAAGGAAAATTTATAAGTCTTTGAATTTATTTTATTTTGAAAAACTCTTTGTACTTAAAAATGTGGTCTATCAACTGATGCCTATCTGGATCCCCATACAACTGGATTATGACCAGGTAAGTACAGAAATAAAAATAAATTTTTAGAAATTTTATAGCAGTGTCATAGAGTAATTGTATGTCTGTGGAATTTAGTACTGAAAAAGAAGACATGTGTCTTTTTTTCTTTCATTTCACTTTTCTAGTTTTTCATTTTTATTGTATTTTATAAAATTATCAATTCATGATGGATTGGGATTCTTTTAAAAACGGATTTTCATCATATGTAGCTTGAGAAACACTCTATTACATTGTGACAAATGATTATTTAACTCAAAAATTAAAAAAAAACAAAAATTTTGTGCTATGTCCAGAAGATACATAAGGTGACTTGTTTTCAAACTGGTAAATCAAGAAATTTAATGTAATAGATATCTAAATACAGTGTTTCCATCTGTCCAACATCATTTAATATAATGTTCAACACTCAGTCTAAAATTTTCCCTTTCTTTTGTTTCTGATAATTTAGTGCTCTGTGAGTAAAAGTTTATTTATAAACCTAGCCTAAATTAATTTGGCTTTTCGGTGAGTAGCAGAATTTTTTTCTGTCATGTATATAGGTACTCTGCAATTGTAGGGAGAGGCTGGTGAGAGTTCTAGTTCTGCACCTCTGCAAACTCATCATCAGATGGTTCATTGCAGTGAAAGCAAGCTCTGACCAAATTTCTCAGAAAATGGACATCTACTAGCTCTAATGAGGCAGAAGCAGCCATAAAATCTGTTTGCAGATTGATGGAGTTCCTTCTCTCTGCCATTTGGTATCCTGGCCAGCACTTTCATGTATGTCTGATTCGCAAGCAGATACAGTGCTATTCTTACAATACAATGGGCAAACATTGTAACCAGCTTTTTAGGCAGGATTTTTTTTTTAATGGATCATTATTCTGGACTTCTAATGCCATGGGGCCAGTTATGTCAGTCCCAACTATTCACTTAATTTAACAGCAATAATACTGGCAATCAATGAACTGTTTTATAAGACTTATGTTAATTACTACAATCTAAAAATCTATGCAACTATAGAATCTTTTTTTGAAAATAAATCAGGTTTATTGAGATATAATTTATGCACAATGAAATTCACTCCTTTTAAGTGTATAGGTCTATGCATAATTCTTTATGAGCATACGTGCCTGTCTCCCAGATAGCCACTTCATAGCCAGATAGTCACTTTGGCTAATTGGTCAAACTCAAATAGTTGAATTAAAGATAATTAACATGCTAAATGGTTGATCAAAATATTTTGCTTCAACTTAACATATTCATAAACATATTATTTCTCTATCTTATATAAAATATAACATTGTTATTAAAATATTACACTTTTTCCATAATGTAAAATGTTCTACTATCACAAAAGTGTTTGTGCCAATTGCTTGTGCAACTTTTTAATCAGTTTACATTCAGTGCCACTGAGCTAAACAAGAAGCTCTGGAAATATGATAATTTTTGTGGAAAGATATTAGTTTTCCAACCTGGTTGTTCTCAGTTTCACTATTAGTTGTTGTCTTTTTTTTTTTTTTTTTTTTTTTGACATGCCTTCCATGAGTATAAGGCGGAGGTTGACAGACAGACATTTTTTGAAGATCCAGATAGTAACTATTTTCAATGTTGTGGGACATATGGTCTCTTTTGTGACTACTCAACTCTGCCGTTGTAGTGTGAGAGCAGCCACAGACAATACTTAAAGAAAAAAGCATGGCTGTATTCAGTAAAAATTTATCTATAAAACAAGTGTCAGGCAGCATTTGTTTCACAGATTAAAATGCCAACTAAAGAATGTCACTGACCATCTGGTTCTACAAGAATTAAGTCAATAGCCACTGCAGTTGTTGACCTTGAACACACCCTGAAAGAAATTCAGAGTGGAGATCAGGAATGAGGCACTCTGTGCTCTGGGAAAACTGGCAGAACAGGCCTTCAGATAGTTAGATGTTTTCAGAAGAAAATTTTATGAACCAATTTCTTGCATCTTCCCATACTTAGAAAAGCATTAAAAGCATGAACTAAGATATCTGTGCCTTGTGACAGCCGTAGCCTTCTATGGAGATGTGTGCTTGATTGCATATACCTCTTCTCCAAAATCACATATATGCTGACCTTCCCCCTTACTTCTTCAGAGCAATTCCTCAGAGCTATCTGAGAGTCTGTCTCTTAGGCTATTAGTTTTCAGTAAGTCCCCAAATAAAACTGAAACTCACAGCTATCACTTTGTGTGTTTTTATTTCAGTTGACTGACATTTCTGGCAACCATGAATGGACCCAGTGCAGACTATTCTCTTTCACCTGAACTCTACGAGGATCTGGAGCCTTGGTAACAGCAGGGCCCCTTATACCCATCTGCCTACTCATGAGTCCAGAAGAATTTTATTAAGCATCTCCTGGTTCTTGTATTTCCTGATTATTGGTGATGATTCTGAGTTTTATTTGGCAGTGTATAACAGGTACCTGACCCCCACAGTTGAAAGATCCTGGGGGAAGCCTAGTTGAAAGACACTGGGATTTGCTCAGTTGAAAGGCACTGAGAGGTCTGGACTGAGTGATTAGGTGGGAGGCTGGCTTAATGTCTTTTCTAAATGAGGGACATGGGAAAGTCACCTTCCAACTAACACCCAAGCCCATTTACGTATGTACAAAAATTATACTTACAAGTACTTACTTGGGAATTAAAGGAAATATCCTCCTAAAATTAGCTGAGATGGGGGTCTTTTATTGCATACACACTTAAGTTAGAGAAAGCTGGCTTGATAAAAAATGTTTTCATAATTCTGACCCAAAGGGTCCTTCTAGGAGGAGCTTGCTTTTATCTCCATGTGTCTTTGAGATGTAAGTGTTCTATCAGGACTCTCAGGAGCTTATCTTACTCTTATATAGACCATATCCAATTCCTGAGACTGAGAGAAAAAAAGGGAAAAGAGACCTTTTTACCCTTAGCTTATTCTAACTGCTATTTATAAAACTAGTGAGTTCTGTATTGTAATACCTGATTCATGACTAAGTTTTAAAAATGAAGCTATGAGATCTCTAGTTGTGTCTGTCTGTATATCTGTGTGTACTTTATAGATATGGTATATCTCAACCTCTGGATGGTATTACTAAAATTAACTTGTAAATGAGTTCTATTTAATTGACTTAAAAGAAATCAAGTGCTTATATAAATTCCCAGAAATATAAAAGAAACTAGCCTAAATGAATTTCAGGTTCAAATGATCTGGGAAATATATAGTATTAAATTATCATTTGGTATGAAAGTTAGTTTAAGTTTGTTGGTTTAATTAATACAGACATGTCTTTAAAGTCGTCAGCATTAAGTATAATACTTTAATTGTACCTAGGTTTACTAGAAGTCAAATAAGAAGTCGTAAATTTTGTCAGCAAGAAAAATAACTTGGAATGATAAAAATTTTATAAGCAAATTAAATGTAGATGAGATATGGCTTTTAGGTAAACTCTTTAGAAATAATTATGTTTTAGGAATGTCTACTTAAAAAATAGTCTCTCCAGATATTTGGTAATGTGAAACTTTAGAGTTTTGATAAATTAAGTTAAATGATGGCAGTTTATTAAATATCTAGTTCATTCCCAAATAAAATAAGATAGGGAACATTAATTACTGAACATAGGCTTCCTTTTACAGGGAAACTAATTATATTTAGGACTATTAATAAATATGTTTGGTGCCACATCAAGACATTTTCTTTAAGAAAGCACATGCTTTTTAGAAATTATAAGCAGTATTTGTAAGTTTGCCAATCTACAGAATGCTAATGTAAAAGACAGGTCTTAATTGCTTACTTCTTAGTTGTCACTAGAAGTTATATTTTTTTAAAGAGCTGAGAGTTCTAACTAATATATGTAATTAAAACTACTAAGCTAATAAGCAAAATATTTTTGTATTCAAGAAAAAAAGAAGGTATAAGAAATAGAAATGCATTTTGTTAAGGATAAAGAAAGTAATTTTGTCCTAAAGCAAGTTATTTCTAAATGGGAAAGAAAATAAGGGACAAATTAATATGGATATAGAATGTTGTCAAAGATCTGTGAGAAAAAATAATCTTTAGAGAGGAATTCTATGTGTGGTCAGGACTAAGATTAAAATAAATTTGAGCAAATTAATTTCAACATTAAAAGTAAAGTGGTGCAAAACCTGAATTGGGTTTTCTCTCTGTTAAGAGGACAAAGTTTTCCTAGAATATTGATTTGCTTTTTTTTACAGGTTGTAAACTTTCTTTACATTTTAAGTCATTTTAAGTCTTTTGTCATTCATAGACAGTTATTGTTTTACTCCAATGCCTTTGAAAAAATGCTTTATCTTCAAGAAGATATATCGACAGAACTTTTTGACAAGTACAGGTTTCTGATAAATTTCAGGTCATACCACTAAACTGGGTAAGAAATTAAAGAATTCTAATGGAAATCTTGGTGGCTTCATACAACTGTTAACAAAAGTTCAAGTATTAGTTACATAGGACTGAGTGAACTGATGAATTTGTTTATAAATTTTATGTTTTCTTTTTTTTGGTTTGAAATATTACTGGCTTTTAATCTGTGTTTTCCAGATGTAAGGAAACCTTCTTCCTGAAGCTAATTATGACATACAGCAATTTGGTAAGCAGAATTGAAATATTTAACTTTTCTCTTTACCTAATTGGAAGAGAAATTGGAAACTTTCAGGTTACCAGAAAGCAGACTCCTAACAGGTGCAGGAATCTAAAGATACTTTTGGACCTAGAGAAGAGAGGAACTCATCCAAATCTTTAGATATCACAGGTGGGATCTGATGGCAAGTCCTTGCTGTGGCCTTCTGGCCTTGAGAGGCCTTTTAAAAATTCAATCTGAGATTCCTTATAAAATTTCCAACAAAGCCAATTTTAAAAATTCTTATATGTTCAATTATACTTATGTAAATAATCAGGCCAACTTTATTGAAGCCACATTTATTTCTGCAAACAAATTAGTCTTAATTTGGCTGTATTTGATAGAAATGAAGGTAATTTTAGAGAGAAAAATTATGTTTCAGTGGATATTAAATTCTAGTTGTTAACTGAGGTCTGTATTTACTGCCTAAAACTCACTTCCTAGATAGCTCCTTGTTATTATGTTACATTATTGTAAATTTTAATTGAATTATTAAAAGGACACTCTGAGTTTGTTTCTGAAGCTTATCTCAGTAATCTACCTTGAATGAAGATCAGATGCCACATGACCTACAATTAGGATATTATGCATACTGGAAAAAGCATCATTTAAAGGACTATCTTCAATGTAGATGGAAGGAAACTTATCAGGTACTCTTAACCAGCTCATGCACAGAAGAACTGAAGGAAATTGACTTTTAGATTCATATTTACCACTTAGAAAGGGTGCTGCACTGGACTGGTCTATAGAGAGGACTGCTGACCTCAAACTCACCTTAAAACAATGCTCAGAGGAGAAACTACACTCACACCAGGACAAGAAGAAGAAAACATCAGAAGTAAACAAGCCTGCCATGATGCCGGAACTGAACTGTATGATTATTAATTTTTTTTAATATCTTGGACTTTTGCAAGAAAATCAATGTTTTTCTATCATGGGCACAAATTCTATGCAGAGTTTAAAAATTAATTCAGTAGTTGGGTTTATGGTCATTACCTCTCTACCTTTGTGGATTTCTCCTCTTTAAGACTCTAACTGGATGATCTTAGGAAATTTATCCTAGACTAAAGAAGTTACAGTTCTGTTTAGGCCACTACTGATATTACTAGATGAGACCCCCTCACTTAGCCAAAGAATCATACTTGCTCTGACCATGCCATAAATATGAATTTTCTTTTAAAGTTACTCAAGCTCAATCAGAACAATGAGCTAAATTTTGGTTAAAGAATATAACCTCCCTCAACTTGGGGTTGGATTCATATAGCTAATAGCAGGTCATTTAAGTTTAAAGGCCCTTATGTTGGGAACAATTAAATCATACTAAGGATAATCAACCTAGTAACATTAAGAAATTAAATGTAATAACACTAAGAAATTGGGCTGGGTGCCTTATGAACAATATCAATATGTAATTACTTTTAAGATAGCGATAACAGACAGGGCCAGATGAGTTTGAGGTATACTCGGCCGTACCTAATGGAAATTCTTGGCTTAAATATTTACTTATAATCCTATTATTAATGCTAGCTATAGTACTTATATTCTGCCTATTTTACAAGATTGTTGTTTCTTGAAGTGCCAAACATGTGACTAGGCTGCCAATAAAAATAATGGTGACTAGGTGGCTTGAAATTATTGACCAAATATATAGTTCCAAATGAGATCAATGATTGTAACAGTGTAAGTCTAGATATAGGAAGAAGCAACCAGAGGGAATCTTCTCCTCGACCATAACAGACTAATAAGACAGGTGGTCCAGGAACTTTTGGCTATCAATTAATAGGGCCTACTCTGGTAATAGCACATTGAGTAGCCTATCAACAAAATCCTGGCCTAAGAATGAGCATTCCTAGTACAATGGGACAAATGGTCATGTAATATCTTTCAAACCATTGTTGAGTTTTTGACCATGAGGGGGCACTGCTAACAAAGAATGTCACTTGCCATCCGGTTCTGCAAGAATTAAGTCACTAGCCACCACAGTTGCTGACTTTCAATACACCCTGAAAGAGTTCAGAGTGCAGATCAGGAATGAGGCACTCTGTGCTCTGGGAAAACTTGTAGAACAGGCCTTCAGATAGTTACATGTTTTCAGGAGAAAATTTTATGAACCAATTTCTTGAATCTTAAAATCATTAACTAAGATATCTGTGCCTCGTGACAGTAGTAACTTTCTACAAAAATGTGTGCTTTATTGCACATACCTCTTCTCCAAAATCACATATATGCTTACCTCCCCTTTCACCCTTTCAGAGAGATTCCTCAGAGCTATCTGAGAGGCTGTCTCCTGGGCTATAGTCCTAAGGAAGTCGTCACATAAAATTGAAACTCACAGCTCTCATGCTGTGTGCTTTTATTTCAGTTGACAATAATTTGACAATCCCTGGTATAAGCAATCAGTAAAAAACCTAATGGCTTTCAACTTACTATTGGCTTGTATTAAGATATCAAAAAAGTTTATAACAGTGATATCAACAATAAATAGATTACCAGGGCAGCATTGAAAACCTAAATATCCCATGAATACCAATGGTATCGTTTCAACTAAAATTAGCTAATTTTTAAAAAGTTTTTTGGCCACAGCGCATGGCATGTGGGATCTTAGTTCTCCGACCAGGGATCGAACCTTCACCCCCTGCAGTGGAAATGTGGAGTCTTAACCACTGGACTGCCAGGGAAGTCCCAGCTACTGTTTATAGCCTGAGATAACATAAACTCACCTATTCTTCCCTCCGTCCCAGGAAGACCTCTATAATTATGCTACCTTAGGACAGTGAATCTACTGAGAGATAGTTTAAGGGCACCAATAATTCATCAATTCATTAAACCTCTCAATTGCAGTTCTGTTTTAGAGAACAAGTTTCTCTAGGTCACTGAATCTCTGGGTATTTTTTATTCAGAAGGAAAGGGCTGTTGCCTCTAAAAATAGATATTATAGCTCATACTTTTCAAAAGGACATACAGCATGAAAAATAATCTTGCAGATGACGAAGGTTCTGCAGGTCAGGAGGATGTGCAAAAACTTAAAAAAAAATACCTGCTAACTCTTATATAGGAGAAGGCTATGTGGAAGAGCAGATTTCCAATGATGGTGACACTGACTTATTTTACAAGGATTTTGGCAAACATACATAACTCAAATGGCATTTTGGTTGTCAAAAATGCTGTGACCAGAGGCCTGCAGGTCCCCTTGAAACAATAGTTCAGTAAGTGCTAACTCGGCATTCATGGTGACTTTGTAGAATGTAACTACTGGGAATAATGAGAATAATGAGAGTCACAGTAGCCAAACCACAACTACCTACGGGTAATATGAATAAAAAATAAATGTTGTTTGAGGTTGTTATTGCTGTAAAGCTATGTAATATAGTGCACTTACCGTGTTGCTAAAATTATTTATCAGTTAAAAATTATCATGTAAATACTAGATAGCAGGTAACATGTTCTGTGAATGGATGAATGAATAAATAAAAGATAACGGATTTATCATAGGATATAATATCACTTAAGTTTGTTTGAGAAGGAGAAAAGTAGTTAAAGTGATTGAGGCTCTATATGCTGCTCTTTTCAACAGGCAGCCACATCTTTCTGCATGTCAAGCCATGACCCTGAGACACAATGATGAATGTTGGAGTAAATGGATTTGACCAATAGGGCACCTGGTCACCAGGGCACTTTTAACTCTGGCAAAGTGAATATTGTTTGCCATCCGTGGCCCCTTCATTACCTCAACTACATATTCTACATGTTCCAGTATGCTTCCACCCATGGCAATTTCAGTGGTAGAGTCAAGGCTGAGAACTGGAAGCATGTCTTCAATGGAAAGATAACCTCCATCTTCCAAGAGCAAGATTCTGCCAACATCAAATGAAGTGATTCTGGTGCTGATTATGTTGTAGAGTCCACTGGTGTCTTCACTAGCTTGGAGAAGACTAGGGCTCACGTTAAACCTAAAGGTCATCACCTCTGCTTCTTCTGCTAATGCCCCCATGTTTGTGATGAAATTGGGCTGGGGAATTGTCATGGGAAGTATGACAGCTCTCTCAAGATTGTCAACAATGCCTCCTGCACCACAAACTCCTTGGCCCTCTTGGTCAAGGTCATTTATGACAACTTTGGCATTGTGGAGGGATGCATGATCACAGTCCTTGCCATCACTGCTTCCCAGAAGAATGTAGATGGTACCTCTGAGAAACTGTGGCATCATGACCATGGGGAAGCCCAGAACACCATCCTTGCTTCTATTGGTGTTTCTAAGGTTGTGGGTAAGGTCTTCCTGAGCTGACTGGGAAGCTCACTGGCATGGCCTTCTGTGTCCCTTCCCCTAATGTTTCAGTGCTGGATCTGCTCTGCAGTGTGCAGAAAGCTGCTAAATATGATGACATCAAGAAGGTGGTGAAGCAGGCATTAGAGGAACCCCTAAAGGATATCCTGGGCTACACTGAGGACTAGGTTGTTTCTTGCGACTTTAAAGGTGACACCCACTCTCCCACCTTTGATTTTGGGACTGGTATTGCCTTCAATGACCACTTTGTCAAGCTCATTTTATGACAATGTATTTGGCTACAGCAATAAAGTGGTGGACCTTACGGTCCACATAACCTCCAAGGAGTGAGTCCCCTGGAACACCAGCCCCAGTGAGAACAGGAGAGGAATAAAGAGGTGCTTACTGCTGGGGAGTCTTTGCCCCAACTCAATTCCCCAACACACTGAGGATCTCCAGTTCTTGACACAGTTTCCATCCCAGACCCCTGAAGAAGAAGAAGGACTTAGGAAACCCTACCTTACCACTTGCCATCAATAAAGTGCACAGTACCCAGTCAAAAATAAATAAATATAGTCATCAGGGACTACTTGAAGAGATGGGAATAGATTGTGTTCTAGGAAACATTGTGAAGTCATTTGCCCAACTCTGTGCAAGGACATTTGCCCAAGAATCTATAACTAATTCAGTCTAGAAAACAGGTAGTTTAGCAAAGTTTGAGTAATAGTTCTTGTGCTTGACATGCTCCCAGTAAATATTTAGTAACTATTTGTTGATTGCACAGCCACCTTAAACAATATTTCATTAAAATATATCCTGTCGTTAAAATAATGAATGCAGGGATACTCTGTCAAAGATTATAATACATCTTTGATTAGCAAATGAGTGATTAAAAAATTCCTTGCTACTAAATCAAGGGCAGAGCCACACAAATTTACATTATTCATTTATTTTGAAGAATAAAAATTAGCTTTAGTGATTTATGACAGTTTTAAGTATGACCACAAATTTATTGCCTTATTTAGAAAGTATAATTACATCTCTGCTTTGAGAGATTTATTAATGTATAAGAACAAATCTGAAAACACATTGTGAAAATGGGAACACTAATAGCTTAGTGTGTAGAATCATTTATTCCTAGTGTTAGAGAGAGCTTCCCAAAAGATGCTCCGACTTAAAATAAAGAACAATATAGTTTAGTTAGATGTCAAAAACAAAGGGTGTGGGAGGAGGAGAATATTCCATTTAGATATAGCAGTTTGTGAGAAAGTATGTACAAAAGTATGTATGAGAGCATGAATTTTGAAGCAGTGCATTTAAATTCTATTTTCAGAAGAAAACTAGAGAAATATAAATTTATTTATTTATTTGTTTGTTTATTAATTATAGGCCATTTAAATTCCCATGGTAGCCAGAAATCTGCTTTAATATATCACTTTCTGCAAGGACATCAACATTAGTCCAGGCCCAAGATGAGTGGGAGGCATACCAGCTCTTTAAGAGTCATTGGTTCTCAAAAGTGTTTATATATTCCATGTTTTGTTGTCCACAGTCATGCCCACTTTACTGATCTTTCAAGGTAATTTACATCAAACTGTATCTGGTGAAAATTGATATAGTTAACAGAAATATACCCATTTCTTATATACATTTTGGAAGAACTTGCCCCCTAAATAAGAAAAATTGAAACTTCTAAAAGAAGAGGACTGATTACTTCCAAGTCAACACTTTATTTTGTTCTTGAAAGTAAATATGTGCTAATGGAAAACATCATTTTCCAGCATGAATTAAATTATTGTGTTCTATATTTCCTGCTGGGAAGAGTAGGTTCCTGGCAATATAGTGTTACATTTGCATTTTGATAGCACACAGCTTTGGGCTGTTACCCTCAAATTCAGAGGAACACAAATGTATTATATAAGATTATTCTCAAGAGAAATAAAAGTATTTCATTATGTTTCACAAGGCACATTCATGAGACTTCCAATAAAATCTGTAATTTTTGTAAATCAGTCAAATAATAAAATATTTTCCATAAATTTTCCTACTTTAGTAGGATACGTGCATTTATTTCATCGTTGATAAACTAATTTCACTTTTCAAGCAAGGACACCAATAATCTATCAGTTGTTTCTATCACAGGAGGATTTCTAAACACCAACATGTGAAGCTTATACAATAAAATAAAGGTGAAATGTTTAGACTGTTGTTGATATAGTCTTAAGAATAAACATTTAAAAAAACATAAATTTACAACACAAACAACATGGGGATAACTTTTCAAATTATGTAATGATTTCACTCTGTGAAAAGAAAACAACTACAACAATAAAACAGAGTTAGAGTTTCTTTATATAACAAATACCCTAGCTTAATTAAAGAAGACTTCAATTTTTCAAATTTCAATTTGTATATAACTTTTCAGAAATACATTGATTTAATGAGGATAGTAGTTATGCAAAGACATCCACATTAGTAACAAACAAGTTTCGAACCCTTGATACTGTCCTAGGTTTCAAGAAGTTTGTTATTGTGACAGTGCCCATTCATTGAGAATAATAAATCAAAATAATCCTAAACTAATAATCGATGGTCATAATCCGTAGCATACCAATAATTAAAATTTTATTTTCTTTCAAATTTACATGGTGATTTCTTGTATAGTCTATAGTCCCTTTTAACAATAATGTGAGATACGATGTAACAAATAAGAGTGGAGTTTGGAGATGTTAACTCAGTTACACAAAAGGGCAGACTTTCTAACTTTAGCATTATTTATAATAAACATAGTGGAATGAGCTAATGTGAAAAGTACTAATCTTTAATACATTAATGTAAAGTTTGATAAACAAAAGATATATATATATTATATAGATGGATAGATTGATAGATCTGATCTCTTATCAGTATATTTACTCCAGCACACAACTTACTAGTTTTTTCTTCCAGTTTTATTGATATAATTTATGTACAGCACTGTGTAAGTTTAAGGTCTATAGCATAATGATTTGACTTACATACATCATGAAATGATTATCACAATAGGTTTAGTGAATATCCATCATCTCATATAAATACAAAATTAAAGAAATAGAAATTTTTTTTCTTGTGATGAGAATTCAGGATTTATTCTCTTAACAATTTTCATAAATAACATACAGCAGTGTTAATTATATTTATCATGTTGTACATTACATCCCTAGTACTCATTTCTCTTATAACTGGAAGTTTGTACTTTTGACTGTCTACATCCAATTTTCCATTTCCCCACACTCCACCTCTGTTAACCAAAAATCTGTTCTCTTTTTCTGAGTCTGTTTGTTTTTGAAGTATAATTGATTGTGTTAGTTCCTGATATACAACACAGCGCTTCCATATTTCTATACATTTCAGATGGCCAACACAGTAAGTGTAGTTATGATGCATCAGCATACAGAAATTACATAAATATTGGCTATGTTCCCTATACTGTATATTTCATACCCATGACTCATTTATTTTGTAACTGGAAGTTTATATTAATACCTCTTAATCTCCCTCACCTATTTACTTTCTTCTGCCACCTCCCCTCCCCTATGGCAACCACGTGTTTGTTCTCTGTATCTATAACTCTGTTTCTGTCTGTTTTATTATGTTTGTTCACTTGTTTTGTTTTTTAGATTCCAAATATAAGTGAAACCATGTGGTTTTTGTCTCTGACTTATTTCACTTAGTATAATATCCTCTAGGTCCATCTATGTTGTTGCAAATGGAAAGATTTTATTCTTTCTATGGCTGAGTAATATTCCATTATATATATATATATATATCACATCTTTTTTATTCATTTATCTATCAATGGGCACTTGAATTGCTTCCATATCTTGACTCTTGTAAATAATGCTGCAATGAACACAGGGGTGCATATATTTGCTAATCTCTAAAGTCCACATGCATTTTGACAATGCTGAATTTTTACTCCCCTACCAAACATTTACTGATTTACTGACATCTTTTTGTTTTGCGTATCCCTTACCTACATATAGATGATTTTACTACTTTTGTCTTTTAACCTTCTTACTAGCTTTATATGCAATTGATTTATGCCTTTATTGTATATTTTTCTTTACTGATGAGATTTTTCCTTCCATAATATTCACGTTTCTAGTTGTGGCCTTTTCTTTTTCACTTAGAGAAGTCCCTGTAACATTTCTTGTAAAGCAGGTTTGATGTTTTTGAACTCTTTTACCTTTTACTTGTCTGTAAAACATTTGATCTCTCCATCAAATCTGAAAGAAAGCTTTGCCAGGTAGAGTATCTTGGTTGTAGGTTTTTCCCTTTCATTGCTTTAAATATGTTGTGCCTGCAGATTTTCTGCTGAAAAGTTAGCTGATAGCCTTATGGGAGTTCCCTTCTACGTAACTTGTTGCTTTTCCCATTCTGCTTTCAATACTCTCTCTTTATCCTTAATTTTTGCCTTTTTAATTATAACGTTCCTTGGTGTGACCCTCTTTGGGTTAATCCAGTTCAGGACTCTGTGATTTCTGGACCTGGATGTCTGTTTCTTTTCCCAGGTTAGCGAAGTTTTCAGCTATTCTTTCTTCAAATATGTTTCCTGCCCCTTTCTCTCTCTCTTCTCCTTTTGAGATTCCTATAATGTGAATGTTAGTAGGCTTGATATTTTCCTAGGGTCTCTTAAATGGTCCTCATTTCTTTTTTTTCTTTTTTCTTTTTTTCTGTTCAGTTTCAGTGATTTCCACTACTCTGTCTTCCAGCTTGCTGATCTGTTCCTCTGTATCATCTAATCTATTGTTGATTCCTTCTAGGTACTTTCGTTTGCTATTATTATTATTATTTAAATTGAAGTATAGTTGATTTACAATGTTGTGTTAGTTTCTGGTGTACAGCAATGTGAATCAGTGAAACTGATTCAGATTCTTTTCCAAAATAGGTTATTACAAGATAGTAAATATAGTTTCCTGTATTTTTTTTTATTTCAGTTATTGTATTCTTCATCTCTGTTTGATTTTTCTTTGTACTTTCTAGCACTTTGTTGAAAACTTCCAACTTCTTACTCTGTTCATTTAATCTTCTCTCAAGTGTGTTTTTGTTTTTTAAAGTAGACAAATCTGCACCACTCAAAAGAGGATTCTGAGAATCCCCAACTTGAGATGGATCTTTTGTTGCTTTATCATTGCTGAAAGTTCTCCACTCAGATCCCACATAGATAACCTGGTCAACTACAACTAGGCCACATTTAGGACAGATCATATCACCAGCTCTGTAGTCCTCCACTAGGATTGCATCTGAATGGTTTGGACCTGTCACTATTGGAAGAGCATCCAAATGGCTGATAGATGCCATCCTCATGGCCACTGCAGTTCCAGCAACAAGCAGTGGCAGAAGAACCATGAACAGGAAGAGATTGTGGTCCCAAGTTCTTTGAACATCTTTAAGTCATTTCATTGGACTCTTTATGGGGTAGATTGCCTATCTCCACTTAGTTCTTCTGGGGATTTATCTTGTTCCTTTATTTGGAACATATTCCTCAGTCTACTCATTTTGCCTAATTTGTCATTTTTATGTCTATGTATTTGGTAAATTGGTTATGTTTCTCAGCCTGGGACAAGCGGCTTTTTGCAGGTTATATCCTATGTGTCCCACCAGTGCATAACACACTGGCCACCAAAGCTTTACACTCTTTATACTCTCAGTTTGGGCTGCTTGTGTCCTTTTGTTGTGGCAGGCTGACTACTGTGGGTGGTCAGATAGGCATGGTTAGCCTCTGATCTGGTTGGTCACTAGGCCCTACCTTGTGTGGGGCTGGTGGTTGCTGGTTGGCAGGACCAAGTCACAAGGCTGATGGCTACAGGGGCCCAGGGGGGTCCTGGGGTTAGTGCTGGCTCACTGGTGGGTGGAGCCAGGTTCTGGAGTGGGTGGTTGTGGGGCTGGGGATCCCAGATCTAGTGTCGGTGTCCTGGTGGGTCAAACTGGTTCCTGACATGACTGGCTGTGGGGTCCACAGTGTCTCAGAATTGGTGTTGGCCCACTGGTGCATGGGGCTGGATCCTGGGACAGCTGGCTGGGGGTCCAATGTGTCTTGGAACTGGTATTGGCCTACTGAAGGGTGGGGCTGGGGCCCAGAGCTTCCCAGGGCTAGTGCTGGCTCACTGGGAAATGGAGGTTTGTTCCTGGGTCTCTGGCTGCAACATTCTTGGGGTCCTAGAGCTGGTGTTGGCCTGCTCGTGGGTAGGCTGTGTACTGATATGGCAGGTTGGTTGGGCTGCAGTGGTCCTGGGTCTGGTGTCTGCTACTGGTGGTTAAGACTGGGGTCCACAGATCTCACGTCTGGTTCCTGTCCACTGGTGGGTGAGACAGAGTCCGTGGACTAGTGCCAGCCCAATATGGTGGGTAGATCTAGGTCCTGGGATCTCTGGCTTCAGGACCCAGGAGTCCCAAGACTGATATCAGCCCATTGGTGGGTGAGGCTGCGTCCTGGAACTAATAAGCTACAAGGAGGATTCCAAAATGTTGCTTGCCAGCACTAAGTCCTCGCGGTAGAATGAGTCCCCAAAATGGCTGTTGCCAATGTCTATGTCCCTAAAGTTATCTCCAGTTACCTCCTGCCTCTCTGCAAAATCAGCAGGTGGGGCTGACCCAGGGTCCTTTCAAATTACTGCTTCTGCTCTGGGTCCCAAAGAATGTGAAATTGTGTATGCATCCTTTAAAAGTGGACTCTATTTCTCTCAGCCCTTTGGCTGTCCTGAAAGTAAGGCCTGCTGGCATTCAAAGCTAAACATTCTGAGGACTCGTCTTTCCAGCACAGGATACCCAGACTGGGGATCCCAATGTGTGCTCAACTACCTTCTCCCCCACCTCCCACTGCTCCTTGGGAGAACTTCTGCAATTGTCATTATCCTCCCATTTGTGGGACACCCACCTAGGAATGTGAGTCTTGACTATGCTGCATCTCTGCCCCTCCTAACCATCTTGTTGTGGTTCTTTTTTATATCTTTCTTTCTCTCTCTTTCTTTCTGTCTCTCTTTCTCTCTTCCTTCCTTTCTTTCTTTCTTTCTTTCTTTCTTTCTTTCTTTCTTTCCTTCTTTCTTTCTTTCTTTCTTTCTTTCTTTCTTTCTT